>NC_056726.1:588220709-588396869 GCF_019279795.1 Protopterus annectens | reverse complement strand
TTTTTGTCCCCTTTTTCCCAGCGCATCTATTTCCTAACACGCCAGTCCTGATGCTGTGATGTGCATTGTACAGCCCAGATTTGCTGACCTCCAATATCCTTCCTCCTACAGTGGCACACCCCTCTGTGGTTGACATGTATCTCGTGTAGGCCACTCCTCGGTGTAGTACCGCTATGCCGCTTGCTCCATCCTTACACCGGCGCCGCTTTTGCGATTGACTATTTTCTGCCTCATTTGCATGGAGTTGACTACTAATACCTGGTTGGGGCGCCGGACACCGCCACCACTCCTTGACAACCATTGCGCTGGGGTTGCAGCTTTACATACATACTATGGTGTGTGGTGGCTGTGCAGCTGATTTGTGTTCTACTGCTCTTTTAGGACATTGTCATATTATTTCATTGCTTTGCAACTTCTGTGCACATATCCCGGGGGTCTGCTGTTCTTTCTACGTACGTGCCATTTATGTCATTTTTACATTTTGTGCATATTTTCTTTGGACATTCTCGGTGCCTTTCCACATTGGCATATTGCACCTATATGATACCTGACTTTGACAGCCTTCCGTTACTCCTCCGGTATGTTTGGGTAAATGTAAACCGTTTTTTTTTTGGTTTACATTGCCGTGCCCTTACGCTACGCCTGCGCCACTTCGTGGATCGCTATTTGCCCTCATTTGCATGGTGCAATACCACACACAGTGTGTTTTGCATACCTATGCCGGGGGCGGAGACGGTCCGGCGCACGCCGGTAGTGCACGTGGAATTCATTCATACCTGAATTGCTAAGCAGCCATATTTGGCGTTATAACGCCGACGCTATGCTGGCGCCTGGCGCAAGGTTCATGAATCCCGGGGCTTAGGCTGTTTAAGAACAGTGTGATGTTCTGCGGTTTTTCAGGCCCAGAATCCAAGATGTCATGAGGGTCCTTATTTTTCTGATCATTCTTCCTGTATGAGTGACATTTTAGCTGCTCTATACTTTGCAGAGATGAAGGCTGACATTGCTGTTTTTTTTCATGTTTGTGGCATGGTCAAGGAGATGCCTGATCTTGAGCAGTATCTTGCCATCACCATGTATGAGGCCACAAGAGAAAGAGAAAATAAATGTCTTCAGTCATTGGCTATATATATATATATATATATATATATATATATATATATATATATATATATATAAATATATATAATATGTTGGAGCAGATAGTCAACACTCTTGTCTGCTTTGCCAAAGATAGCCTGCACCTTTCCACATAAGGCTTCTGCACACTGGCTAAACGTTTGTTTCCTTGTCCCATAGTGCTTTCTTAGGCAAATTCAGTTTTTGTGTCATCCCAGCTTAAGAAATTTAGAACACCTCTACTTAAGAGTAGCACTGCGCAATGCTAGCAGTATAAATTAAAAAAAGGCTTGACTTTGAAGCCTTTCTGACCCTTGAACACATATATATTTTTAGTCATCAAAATGCGGTCCTAGCTGTGAAAACATAATGTCTTTACCTGGGTTTAGTGTTTATCAATTCTTCAGTTCATCAGATGATCATGGAGGGATCATAACCTCATTGCCTCACAAGTAATACAGCTAGAAAATAATTTTGAACTCTTTGACATCTTTGTGACTGCAAATAAATCAAATTACCATATTATAGCAAATCATAGAATCCTTTCTATGTGCCCACTGCTTAAGATGCTTTTATAAACCAAACAGAGGACCTAACCATTGAATGTAACACAGTTTACATGATCAGCTTCAACAGAGTATCTATTAAATTGGCAAACACACACCAAAAACAAAAATATGTGTAATCTTTCCTCCATCCACAACCTTTTTTCCCATATGGGGTTGGGGTGTCACTTCAACAGTAAAAATCATATAGAGCCAAGGTTTACATTGTCAGGTGGATAGCCAAAGTAGTTCTTCCACACCACACTCACACCTATGGCCAATTTAGACCTTATATTTGGAGTGAGGGTCTGGAGGAAACCCACATGAACACAGTGAGGACATGCAGACTCTGCACAGAAGGCACCCCAGCTGAGAATTGAACCAGGAAACCTCTTGCTGTGAACCGATAATGCCATCCGCTGTACCAGTGTGCCACCCTCTTTCCCAATCTTTCCTAAACTTCTTAAATTTCAGCTCCCTGGGCAAGTCAGTGCCTATCACTTCTAGGAGCACAAATCTCTTCAACCTCATCCTCAGCAGTATTACATCTACCTGTGGCACTCCTAAAATCTCCCAAACTGTGATCAATTCAATCTACCTGGCTGTTGTATTTTCTCTTCAGACTCAATCCAAATCCACAGCAAATGTCACTGTTTTCAGAGACTTCCCTAAAGGCCTCCGATTTGTTAACTCAGATGACATGTAGTTCAAGAGCTTTTCTTCCCTTGAAGCTGCACTCTCTGTGGTATAGCCACTTATGTCCTTCATAACCAGAGGAAGTCATCCCTAAGGACCATGAGGATCAGGGATGTGCCTCCTCAGAGACATATATAGCACAGACATCTGGTGCTATTGCCATCTTTCATAGGTTCATAGGTGTGTACTAGGCTAATGGCCCTGGAGCCTTTACAAGCCTAGCCCAACAAAAAATTACCCAGGCACCATGCCACCCGATGTTAGCTCACAGTGCCCATATCCAGTAGGGCAACTGGAATATGACAGAGTTGTTCTGCTGTTCGCTGCTTTTTGAGTCAGCTACCTGTCTGGCAACCAGGGTAAAAGGAGATATATCCTCAGGCTAACAATTTTTTGTCTTAAAAAAATAAAAAGGAGAAGACTTCCAAGTCAATACAGCATTACAGAACTGATTGTGTGGGCTGGGCTTCCAGTCCGAATTTACTTTTTAAACTGTAACTTTTTTTTAAACTGTAACTAACAGGTATTCTCCTATCCTCCTGCCCGGACGCATCTCTTTCCACTAAGGTATGCTACATGCGTTTCTAATTGTTTAATACACTGTCGCAATTTGTTTTTAAGTAGCGTGATTTCTCATGTGTTAAACAAGTTACTACTATTGCAGTTTTGTGTTGTTGGCGTCTGCAGTAGCGTGATTTCTTATTTCTTATGTCTTAAACAAGGTACTACTACTGCAGTTTTGTGTTGTTGATGGTCGCATTAGCGTGATTTCTTATTTCTTATATCTTAAACAAGGTACTACTACTACTGCAGTTTTGTGTTGTTGGCGGTCGCATTAGTTACAGCGTGGGGAGTATTGTGCTGGCGTTTTTACAAGTTAAAGCTTGTACAGTTTTGAGTTGACGTCTGTATAATTAACAGCCAGTGGAGTTTGTGTCGGCGTTATATGGCGCTGTTACACCTTAAACTATTTATATTGGGAGCACATGAGTACACGCTTGTCTCTGCCTGAATGTAAGCCCTTCTGTTACTAATAAGGCATAAATGCGTACTGCTTGTGTCGTGCTCAGGGAATACAATATGTTTGACTAAGGGGTTTTACTTCCTATAACATATACTGCTTTTGCACACCTAGTGTTAACCTGGTATTTCACTATTTAGTGCTTGACTGGATGTCGCCTTAGTCCTTATGCATACTGCCCATGTTTTGTAGAAATTATACAATGCAATTTAACTGTGGACTGTCTGTGCTCACTATGAACTTTTGGTTTAAGCTGTATACTCTATGTTAGGGATAACAGCCTGTGTATTGATTACTGCATCACTATAACTGCTGCCCTTTTCCCTATCTCATCCTAGGAAGCCCCCCTCACTATCCTTCACCGTGGCTCCCAGGATTTATCAACGGACTCCAACCCAGTGCGAATGCACAGACTAGCCTAAACCTTAAGAAAAGAAAGTTGTATTCACTTAAAAAGAGCCTAGGGTAAAAACAATTATCTGTACCATTAATTGCTAACCAGGAAAGCGTTCTGTGGGCAGGAGCTAGTCAGTACCTATATCACAACCAGCAACAGCAACTACATTGCCAAACAACTAAGTCCTTTTCCTTTGAAAAGTATTTTACTATAAAAACAGACTGCAGATCCTACATATAGTTACCTTTGGGACCCTGCAGACTCCTGGCGGTGTATTCCCGCCCGCCCTCGCTCACTCGGCTCACTCCTCGCCCACCCTGCCCCCATATCCCACCCGCCCCACTACCTCTACATTTATTAGGTTGTTAGCCCCTCCCCTTGATCTCTACCAATCACGACCGCCTCAATCTGCCACTTCTCCTCCCACACTCTCGGCCCTCCTTAAACTACCAAGTAAACTCTTCTGCTTCTTTATACCCACTGGCCTTCCTCTTACTATACCATGGGCAAAACCACATATTCTATTATCCTCCCTATAGTATTACTCCTCCTAATTCCGTGTATTTAACCAGATATGAAAACCAAGCACTCTCGGGAATTCCCTTCCCCAAGAGTTACACTACCACAAATTCAAACCTCCCCTACAACCCTATCACACCTTCACTCTACCATGCTAATACACTGAGCTCCAATATAGTGTATCTTACCCCCCGCCACCCTAAACCATCCACCATTAAATCTAATCTTAAGTTGTTACTCAAACTCCAAAGGTTCTTAGACCACCTGAAAAAATGTATCACCATAGATGGGGACATCCACCCCAACCCAGGTCCTACCACTGCCCCAGACTCTAACTTCTTAAATTCCATCCGGACTTCTACCAACTCCCTCCTCATATTCCATCTTAATCTAAGAAGTATAAACAATAAGGTTCATAACTTACATGCTATGCTAGCTACCCATTCCCCTGACATTATGTGCCTATCAGAAACATGGCTCAAACCAGCCACCATGGATGAAGAGATTCTTCCACCTGGATATAATCTCCTTAGGGCTGATTGGATCAAAAAAAGGGGTGGGGGATTAGCCGTAATGTTCAGGAATACACTGAAGTCATCCCTAAGGACCATGAGGATCAGGGATGTGCCTCCTCAGAGACATATATAGCACAGACATCTGGTGCTATTGCCATCTTTCATAGGTTCATAGGTGTGTACTAGGCTAATGGCCCTGGAGCCTTTACAAGCCTAGCCCAACAAAAAATTACCCAGGCACCATGCCACCCGATGTTAGCTCACAGTGCCCATATCCAGTAGGGAAGTAGGAAAGCGTTCTGTGGGCAGGAGCTAGTCAGTACCTATATCACAACCAGCAACAGCAACTACATTGCCAAACAACTAAGTCCTTTTCCTTTGAAAAGTATTTTACTATAAAAACAGACTGCAGATCCTACATATAGTTACCTTTGGGACCCTGCAGACTCCTGGCGGTGTATTCCCCGCTCCGCTTCGCCCTCGCTTCGCTCGGGCTCACTCCTCGCCCCACCCTGCCCCCATATCCCACCCGCCCCCACTACCTCTACATTTATTAGGTTGTTAGCCCCTCCCTATTGATCTCTACCAATCACGACCGCCCCTCAATCTGCCACTTCTCCTCCCACACTCTCGGCCCTCCTTAAACTACCAAGTAAACTCTTCTGCTTCTTTATACCCACTGGCCTTCCTCTTACTATACCATGGGCAAAACCACATATTCTATTATCCTCCCTATAGTATTACTCCTCCTAATTCCGTATTATTTAACCAGATATGAAAACCAAGCACTCTCGGGAATTCCCTTCCCCAAGAGTTACACTACCACAAATTCAAACCTCCCCTACAACCCTATCACACCTTCACTCTACCATGCTAATACACTGAGCTCCAATATAGTGTATCTTACCCCCCGCCACCCTAAACCATCCACCAGTAAATCTAATCTTAAGTTGTTACTCAAACTCCAAAGGTTCTTAGACCACCTGAAAAAATGTATCACCATAGATGGGGACATCCACCCCAACCCAGGTCCTACCACTGCCCCAGACTCTAACTTCTTAAATTCCATCCGGACTTCTACCAACTCCCTCCTCATATTCCATCTTAATCTAAGAAGTATAAACAATAAGGTTCATAACTTACATGCTATGCTAGCTACCCATTCCCCTGACATTATGTGCCTATCAGAAACATGGCTCAAACCAGCCACCATGGATGAAGAGATTCTTCCACCTGGATATAATCTCCTTAGGGCTGATCGGATCAAAAAAAGGGGTGGGGGATTAGCCGTAATGTTCAGGAATACACTGAATATCATTATTAACCCACTCCAACCTCCAAAGGTCTCTAACATAGAACTTATTGCCCTAAAGATCTGCCTAAACACCCAAAAATGCATTAATCTCATTGTAATTTACATTCCACCTGGGAATAATTCAGAAAACCTTGAGCAAACGCTCAGCTGGTTAGCCTCCAATTACCCTCAAGAAACCATAGTACTAGGCGATTTCAACATCAACTGGTCCCACTACTCCTCACTCATAAACCCCCACTCCATTAACTTATATGGTTTCTCCCAAAATATTTCATCTCCAACCAAAATGGCAATGCTCAGCAAAAGAGAGCATCATTGACTGGATTCTTACCAACAAAGACACACAGAACTATACCACAGGGACCCTTCCCAACGACCTCAGTGACCACCTTATAACCTATATACTAAAACATAAGTGCCCACCTACTAACCCTCCCACTTATAGACTTGTCAGGAACAAGAAGAAATTTGTCCCAAATCTATTCCTTGCAGAACTCAAATCCTGTAATTGGGCCATCCTAAAAACTCTACCCCTAGAAGAGAGTGTGACCTACTTTAATGATACATTCCTGAAGATACTCAACTCCCACGCCCCAAACCGACAAATCAGAACCAAGGATCGGATAGCACCTTGGCTTACTAATGAAACTAAATCTAAAATTAAACTTCGTAACCAAGCCTGGGATAAATGGAGAGCTACCAAAACTCCACTAGATCGCATCAAGTTTCAACAGCTTAGAAACACTACTAAAATGGCCACTACTCAAGATAAAAAACAGTATTTCTGTCATCTCCAGGATAAACACCAGAATAACCCAAAGAAATTCTGGGCTGGATTTAACAACCTCCTCCATCCAGGTAAATCTACTACCCCCACTCCGGAGAAACTCATTGGGAAAGAACCAGAGAAAATAGCCAACGCTTTTAACTCTTTTTTTATCGAGACCATTCAGGCCCTAACCAGTCAGCTTACCACTACCTCCTTACCTGTAACTCATACTAAAGACCCAGCTCACCCACCCTTTAACTTACAACCTGTACCTACCTCCTATATACGCACCCTCTTAAAAAAACTAAAACCAACCACCCTAGCAGCCGACCAGCTCCCAGCGGAATACCTTCAAATAGCGTCAGATGCCATTGCCTATCCCATATCAATCTTGATTAACAGAACTATAACTGAAACTACCATTCCCTCTATTTGGAAAATCTCATATATCATCCTCTTCACAAAGGAGGAACCTCCACGGAAACTTCCAACTACCACCCATAGCAATTTTGTCACCAATAGCTAAGGTCATGGAATGGTGTGTTCACAAACAACTCCTTCACTACCTCACCCTTAACAGTCTTCTGTCCTATACCCAACACGGATTTCGCCCCCATCATAGTACTACCACTGCCCTCCTCTCCTTTGTTGACTCTATCAATAACAACCATAATAATAAATTAATATCCTCTGCTCTCTTTCTTGACCTATCGAAGGCCTTCAGCATGGTTAATCACCAGCAACTCCTTCACACCCTGGAAACCCTACATCTTGATAACCCAGCCATAAGCTGGTTTAATGCCTACCTCTCTGGCAGGCAACAAGCTGTCCAATGGCAAAACAGGCTATTGGACCTACTTCCAAACACCATTGGTGTTCCTCAGGGCTCTATACTCGGTCCTCTTCTTTTCTCCATCTTCATAAATGATCTTCACTCAGTCATCCCCAAAAACACCTGCATTCAATATGCAGATGACTCCACCTTAATCTGTTCTGACGCCTCCCTCCTGAAACTTCAAGTAATGACCCAAAACTGTTTTACTTTAGTTGAAAAATGGTTCTCTGAACTGAAACTAATACTTAATCCAATGAAAACCAAATTATTACTATTTTTCCCCTCTGCAAATACTCCCCTTGGTAAAGCACCTCCAAATGCTGACAACACGTTCCATGTGGTATCCACAAATGGAACCATCATAGAGCCTGTCTCTCATACCAAACTACTAGGTGTGACTATTGATCACAAGCTGAAATTTGATATTCACATTAACCTAACCATTAAGTCTGTAAACAAGAAACTCGGCTCTATGTATAGAATAAAGAATTTCTTAACCCCTTTTACCAAACTAACCATTGCTCGCACTCATCTCCTCTCCACCCTCCTTTATGCCTCCCCAGTACTTTCGTTCCTCAATAAGCGTGAGCTCAACAAGTTATCTGTTGCCTACAATCACATAGCCAGATTTGTAACAGGAACACCATATCGTACTCACCATTGCCTCAACCTAATGACACTCGGTTGGTTAGAACTGCCTAATCTTCTCAAACTCAACCAGCTCACTGAAGCTTTTAAAATAATTACCCAACCGGATAGAACCCCCTCACTGAGTAAAATACTGACCCCCTACTCCAACCAAAAATCCCTCCGGTCGGCAAACTGTGTCCAGGTACTAACCATTAAATCTAATAACTCAGGTGGTGATGCTCTCTATGCCAACTCCATCGGAAAGCTCTGGAATTCCCTACCAAATAACCTAAGACTCATGACCTCGATTATTCAATTCAAAAATCACCTCAAAGAATTCTTCAAGTCTCACTGGTCATGTCCATGTCCTAAACCAGACTAATCTCAAACGTCTCATTCCACCTGCGTCTCTTCCCTATCCCAGAGTTTACTAACTTAACCTCTCGGCCCACAATTTAATCTATGTTCAAGATTATCTATACAATTCTGTGATGTTATTTAACCAATATGTAAGTGCATTGTTTTCTTTATCTATTTGTCTCTATGTTATGCTACTTACTTTTCACATGTAAATGTATTGTGTTTTTTCTTTTTGTTTGGAGCTTTTCTCCCCGGGCCTCTACTGAAAATGGATATGTATCCAGCTAGACTAGCCCGGTCAACAAATGTAAAATAAATAAAATATAAAATAAACTTTTGTCATTTAATGTTTATAAAAGAGAGAAGACGATGACACAAGCAACAAGGTGAACTGTAAGCATATAAACTAAAACACTTTTTAGTTGCAATGGAAGGCAACATTACATTACAGTGGCAGATTACTGTTAACTTTTGTTTATATAAGTAATTTTACTTCATCCTGGTTGGATTAGAGGTAGTTTAACTGGTTACATGTAAAGAAAGTCATGGCTACTTTTCCGTGCATTGGTTGATGTATTTTAGTCTCTCTTTCTTTTAATCCATATTATTCAGGCTCAGGAGTGACTTTTGATTGGTTGCAGTGTTTCCTGATACTTTCATGCATGATACTCCACTTTACCAACTTCAGTTCAGCTGTTGTCTCAGTGGGACAATAATTTTCCTGCCTGAGCAATTCCTGTCAGCTTTGACAAGATGCATGGGGCAACATCCTGGTCCTTCAGTACCTCAAACAAAAACATAAAGGAAGGAAAAAAAGAAAGAAAGAAAGAAAGAAAGAAAGAAAGAAAGAAAGAAAGAAAGAAAGAAAGAAAGAAAGAAAGAAAGAAAGAAAGAAAGAAATGCAAAATGGTTATATAATTTATTACATGTAAAGTTATACACTTCACCAGGCAGTTAGATTTAGATGGGAATTTAGTCATGATACACAAGTGTCTGTTTTATATTGGGTATTATCCAGGATTTTGCATTATGTGGTTTTTATCCAGTTATCCTTAGGCAAAAATAGAGAGTAGAGGGAAGTATCCAGTTAACAGCTAACTCTGTCACTGGCTGTGAGAGACCATTTCCTTACTCAATGATTACCCAAGGTGTAAATTATCTAATTGCTTACTAATCATTTGCAGTAGCACATTTAGTGCAAGGTTTTCCATGTTTACTAGTGTGGAATTACTATAATTTTCTTCAGTTAATTAGCATGAGTGAGCCTCATTACATTTAATTTTTCCATTTAGCATTATAGGCAGAAATTACACTTTCAGTGTAGATTGCTACAGTATGCTTATATTTGCTGCTAATACAATTATAAAAATAATAATAATAATAAAGGAAAGAAGCAGGATTTTTTTTCTTTCCAGGTTAAGTAGATGGCATTCATTAACAACAGAGAGTTGCAGACATTTCAATTGTTCAAGCATATAAATATGCAAGCCATTATTTGGTCAAACATCCTACAGCTATAAGATGATACATAATTAGCTTTATGTTTTTCATTATCCCTCCAATAAAGGATTCCCTTTGTCCAGAGCTTGTTTGTAGGGGTTGTTATTTATATTTGTAAATTGTCTCCAGTCCTTTAATTATGTCCTTTTTTCCAGAATACAAGTATGTCAGTAATTAAAGATCTAAGGGCTAGATGGGAGGCTATTACATCCCAGGCCAAAGCATTGTTTGATGAGTTTGGAAGTAAAAATCAGCAACACCAAGGTAATCCTTCATTCTGCTAAGGACAAGGATACAAGGTCAGATAGAATGCAGACTGAGATCTCTGATGTATCCTTGACAACTAAGTGATCCAGATGCAAAAGTCAGAGGAGCATGTCAGAACCAGTGCAGCAAGATTCCTTGACAGTCCTCTACCTGACTGAGCAACCTGCAGAGCAAGCAGGTAATGTTCAAGTCACACCCTGTGGATGAGTACATAATCTACAGTCTGGCAATAGAAGAGCACCTTGAAGGGGTTTGGATTCGCTGTTAGAAGGGGGTAGAACTAAATTGTTTGACTTGTTTATTGTGAAGGGATTGTGTTTACTACTAACAGCTGGTTTTAGGGGAGTGTTTGACATATAGTTAACAAGAGGAACTGTTTCCTCTTCATATTCACATTTGCTATTATTTAATCAACCCCTTAGTGTCAGTACTGATCAAGGTTCTGGGATAGGTGCACCTTTAGTTAAGCTAGGATTAGCCATTATAATTCATGCACCCACAGCAATTAAGAATAAAATCATTAAAGTTGAACACATTGACGTATTTGAATGAGTGAACAGTGAAGATGTCCAAAGTCTGACAGATGCAGAAGTTTCAGGTAATAGGGGCCTGTCAGTGGCATTGGCAGCCTTGGGGAATGTTTGAGTTCATAAGTGGGGGAACTGGGTGCCTGGATTTTTTATTTTATGTCCATTGTACTGGAAAAGGATGCCAATATGGTATTGTCGTTGTTCACCTATATTCTTACCATCACAGATGTACAACGCTTTTGGGATAGACTCTTCTGATGCTGGTATGACATAAGTTTAGGAAACTGAAACCCATGGACAGGGTGCTGAGATGAAACATGGACATGATCAATAAACTCAGGGTTCCGATATTGATGGGTACTGATGAAGGCAAGAGCAGAATTAATACTTACTGTGCTTACAACAGTGGGGCTTGTACATGACTTTTTTGCATGTGCTTTCACACTATGGAAAGAAGCAAGCAGTGCCCAGTTCTTGTGCTAATGGCCAGCAGTCACATAAACTTCTACCTGAGGTGGCCCAGCCCACTGCCTATGTTGGCCATGGTATTCTGGGGAGGAACTTCTCTTTGGAAGCTTATGGCAGTCATTTCTTTTGTGCCTGCAAATGGAAGTGATTTCTCAGCCTTTTGTGCTAATGTATGACATGATTCATTGTTAGGAATTTCAGGACGTTTTCCTACAAAAGCCCAGGCAGCCTTGTTGCAACCTTTGTCCAGTTTTGGGTAAGGAAGACATCTTTGTAAATTTGCTTAATAGGGAAATTCAGGCTGAGAAAAAATAGCTGGCTCATTCATTCCCCCCCCCCCCCCCAATTTTCTTCATTTCGGGTGTCTCCCTTAGGTTTGTTTCTAAAGTAAAACCAGGACACATACAAGTTAGATGTCCTCAAGTCAAAATCAGCTCATAGCAACTCTATGGTTAGGCCCCATAGAGTTCTTGTGGCATATTATGGAAACAGATTGTCAGGCCTTTCCTCTGTACAGATATTGCTGCTGCCCAGTTGTGCCTCAACCAGGTTTCAAACCCATGTCTTCCCAGTTGGCAATTCTGCATTTTAACTTCTGTGCTATCATTCTGGGCATGGGTCGTTATAGGGTTATTCACTGACTTTCCTTCCCAGCAGGTGCATCCATAAATGACAACATCAGCTAAGTTGAGGCCCAAGTCCAATATTTCTCAACATAGGATACTGTTAGCAATAGCCAGAGCTTTTCCATCCCCTGGTTTACAAAAGTGTTGTCAAATCTGCCTTTCATTTCCTTCCAGTTAGGGCAAATTATTGGCTCCTTTTAGGCCATGCCTATTGGATGCTCAGAGGCTTATTTCATTTTTGAGATGTTTAGCTTTGCTTTTCTCAAGGCATGGTGATATAGCACTCTACTCCAGCTGGCAGTACATTATCTGGATAATTTTTTAATTACAGACAATGACCTCCTCTGGCATTTGTGAAAGCATGTAAGTTCTTTCTTAGATATGTCACAAGTTGGGTGCCCTCTGGCAAATGGCAAGAAACAGGACCCTGTCAGGTCTTTGGTGTTTTTGGGTTTGGGGTTGGATGTTTCTTCAACTAACTTTAGACTTCCCACTGACAAGTTATCTCTGTTAGAAGAAGGTATAGAAGTTTTCTTATGGGCAAAAAAGGTTTGGATGTGTAAAGTCATACATTTGCTGGGCCTTATCAGTTGTGAATGTCAGGCTGTGGCTTTGGTTATGGCTTTCACCTGGGCTGTGGCTAATTTGTTGAAGAACAGCTTATATAAACATCAGCCTGTCTGAGTCAGTGACAAGTGGAAGGAGGATGTGCATTTCTGACACTTTTTCCTGTCTGAATACATTGGCATTTCTTACTGGGAAAGTTAATGAGCCTTTTCTCGGGATCTGCACTTGTTCACTGATGCAGCAGGGAGCACTGAGGTGGGGGAATACCTTCAGGGTCTGTGTTTAATGGCCACTTGACTGCCCTCTTGATCCAGTCATATAAAAAAGTTGTAACTTTTCTCAAATTTATGTAGCTTTGGGTGGCCAATGTAGAGTGGCAGGACCCCTTTCAAAATAAATAAGTGGTTTGCCACTCTGATGATCAAGAAGTTGTTTTGGTCATTTGCAAGAAAAAATCCAAATCAAAACGGGTTCAGTTATTATTAAGACAATTAGCTCTCCATACTTTGCATTTTAATTTATAATGTGTTTAACCTTTCTCAGTTACAGCTTGACAGGTTACATTTTTGGTTTCAGATGCCCATTAGGCTTCTACCATTATCCCATACCATTTCTGACTGATTGGAGCAGAATAATGTCTATACTGCTTAATCATTCCCAGACTGTCAGTACCAAGAAGTTGTATGCAGCAGCCCTGCAATCATTTGTGGAATGTTTCAGCAGTTTGTTGCCGGTAGAGAAGAACTAGACTCCCCAGTTGATTTGTCAATATTTGGTGCCAAGTTGTTGTCATAGGGAGCCTTCCAGGACCCTCAGAATGCATTTGTCAACCATCAGCCTTTGGACTAAGCTGTTATATTTATCAAACTTCATTAAGTGATGGGTTGTTTTAAGATTAATTACTGGTTGTGGATGGTTATGGGTTATGCTAGTGACAGCAAATGACCTATTGACAAGAACATACTTTACAGACTTTTGGAAAAGAGTCATGGAATCATTCCTGACTGCCACTCATATGTAGTGAATGCTGCACTGATGAGTGGCTGTACTGCATATTGTATTGGTGAGTTATTTATGTCTTTAACCTGAGGCAATGTTTACTTGTTTGAGCATTATATTGCCATTTGGCTATGGTGTGCTAAAACAGATCAATAGAGTAAGTGTCAGCAGGTCAGTTTAGTTTAGTAATGTATCCACTCCCTCTTCTTTTTCCTGTCTATTGGGCATCAGTTTCAGGGCCTCTTCATCCCCCTTTGAGCTAGGTCTTAAATTACTTTAGGTCAAGGCTATTACCCTTCGAGACTTCTGTGACCTATATTCACCCAGGGGATCATGTCAGTCGCCCTGCTAGACAGAGGTCCAAAGAAGTAAATATTGTGGGAAGAAATATCCAGGGAATTGTTATGGCTAGGCTTGTATAGGCCCTAGGGCCGACAGCCTAGTGCCAACCCATGAACCTATGACCTCCTTAAGGAACAGCATATCCCTTCATTGGGCATTACACTGCATTTTTTTTGCATTGGGTGAGTGTCAGATTTTGTTAAAAAAGGGCAATTGATTGAAATTATTAAAAGAACAGGGAGTTGGGTTTGCCTGCCTTTTTGAAATATATTAGGTAGGATTGCTTTATAGTCATTGTTAATGTTTACAATTTGCTTTTTACAGGTTTCTTATGCACCATTATATTATTATTATTATTATTATTATTATTATTATTATTATTATTATTATTAATTTGCCAATTATACACTGTGTTAGCTTCAAAGAAGGCAGCAGTGACATTGAACAGCATAATTTTAAGCTTGGCTCCTGCGTCTGTGGAGCTCATTTGAAGGGGCTTCCCTGGCCTGTGTTCTGCACACCTTCTTCCAGCTTTTCATTGAATCATTTAACAAGTGGGAAGTCCTCAGCTTTTGTTGCTTCACTTTGATGGGAATGATAAAGGTTTGCCACTTAAGAGTTTACTTGTCTGACATTTTTAGAGGTTAGAGGTTCAGAATTTCTGCCCACAGAACTTTGTGGTCTGTTCAACCATTACCCCTAGCAGTGGCAGAGTCCATAAGGAAGTTTGTTAATCACAGAGTCACAGAGTTTGTAGGACAGCACCAATCCCAGTTTTCCTTTTTATGCATCACTGGGAATTCAAAGACATGGTTCCAGTTTGGTTTCAGTCAGATGGCATTCACCTGAGTAAATACTGGTTATGATCTGTCTAATCTTCAATTTTCTCTCTTTGTGCAGGATTGTTTTTGAGTTGTTAAGTCTGCTATGTAATTCAGTGTTATGTAATATATATATATATATATATATATATATATATATATATATATATATATATATATATATATATATATATATAATATATATATATATATACACACACACACACACACACACACACACACACACACATTTTATATACACACACATTTTATATACACACACACACATATATATATATATATATATATATATATATATATATATATATATACATATATATATATAATAGCATTATGTTTTATTGCCATGCAGGGTATTCCATAAATTAGTAAGATGCCAATAATTTATTAGGATATTAGGATGAGTTGGAACTAACACCCAGTTATGGGGGGGGGTGGGAAGAAGTCATGCCTGGTGGGCAGTCACAGGGTGGTACCCCCCTTTGTATTTCCCCTGCTATCCTGTGCCACTGGACTGGCTTGGTTGGTAGGGGGGGTAAGTGGTTTAAATACTGCCCCTCCTATAATTTCCGATATGCTAAGGGGCATCTGGGTCAGGCAAGCCAGCCCGGATTACCTAGAAATGGCTGCCTGGAAAGTGATTTCAGTTTATTACACTATCATTGCAATAAATTGTGTTGGTTGGTAATATTAAAAGTTAGTGGTTCTAATAAATACAGGGATACAATGCTATGCTGGTCTGGTGAAATTATTGGGAAGTGGACCCAGGACAACTATATACCTCTCTGCCCCTGATTTTGCAGAAATTCCCTGATTTTGACTCATATTTTTGCCGTCTCTAATAAAAGTTTTAATTTTCTAGCAACTCATTCAGTATCACAGTTAGTCAACAATGCCAGACATTAGAATTTCATATTTCTTGTTCAACAAAAAAATGCATGTTGATACAAAACCTGCTGCTCTATTAGCTATATAAGTGAATCAGAATAATATTTACAAATTGTCTCTGATTTTGGACCTTTGTCTCCCTGTTCATTTTTGCTTTGTCTAGAAATCTTGAGCAAAGAAGTTGAAAGCTATATTTTTTTACTCCTTGAATTCCTGTATATAAATATCTGTCCTCGTTTACCACAAGTACAGCGGCACATTTAAAACAAGCCCCTATTGTGTACCCCAACTATAAACAAATTATACATCAAAAGGAGTAAACTTCTACACCTAAGACATACACTTAAATACTCATCAAAGATCCCAGGTATAAGATCAAATCCTACAACACTAAGTACAAACTAAATATTGAAACCTTTTTCTTATTGGCAGTGCTCTGTGCAGACTCAGACACCTTGAGTGATGTTTTTTCTGTAAAAGTGCAATTGAAAATTCTTCAATACCTAGTTGGATACAGGACAACTAGTTTGCAGTGGTAAGCACTGTCCACATACTTGCAAACCAGATACTCCTGACAGTGACTGATATTCTCACTCCAACTGTCTAATGTCAGTTGTCATGGATATGAACTTTCCTACTGTCTGCATTACCAGCTTGGTAGATATGGGCATCCTGAGGCAATGTAGAAATTGCCTCATGTTTACTGACAACCACTTAATTCTCAAACAAACTGATATGGTATATGAGAGATGTATTTACACAGTGTCACTGGAGGCATACATCTCACATAAAATTACTCCTAATGTCAATAAGATTGTCAGTAGTACACATGCTGCACCCATCATGCACAATTCAAAGCAGATATACAGACATGCATATGCTGAGGCACTTACACGTAACCTTCCTAAACCATAAAGACCTCCTAGATGAAGTACACATAACAGATATCCTCAGCAGCCCCAAATGCGCTCTTTCAAAGCAACACCCAGATCAACACATTCAGCTACATCTCATGGAGCTTCTATCTCAAAGCCCATGAGGCAAGTCACACAATCAAACATTCTAGTCATTGCAGACTCCATCGTGAGCCACACTGATGTCCCTCTCCCCAGGCTGATTAAGGAGAAAGTTATGGTCATTTGCTTATCAGGGAGTGGATCCACCACATTATGCATGTACTCAGGTCATTGGATCACAGTTACCAATATGACTCAGTAATAGTTCATGTGGGAGTAAATGACCTGAGATGTACCTCCCTATCATGGAGCTCTCGGAATATGTGTCTCAGGTTGATATGAGCCTAGCACTGAACAGCATTTTACCTTCTCCAAGGATGATGCCACAATACGAACAAAAGATGATTGACTGCTTAATTTCTTTTGTCATTCTAAGGGAGTGCAATATTTGTCAGCATGGAAGGAGATGGTCAACAGACCATGCTGCTTTGCCAGGGATGCACCTCTCCCCTCTACGCTTTCAAATATTAGCTAAAACATTGTCTTCCCCCATAGTGCCTTTTTTAAGCAATGCCAAACTGAAAGTACTTCCAAGATAGCAAATCAAAACCAAGAAAATCTAAAGGTATTACTGCTGAATTCTAGGAGTCTAAACAAAAAACTCCACTCCCTAGAAGCTCTCTTTACCCTAGAGAATGCTGATATCTGTGTGGTCACTGACACAAGGTTTAAAGCCGTGGAGAGCACACCAACAGTGCAAGGTTATAATGTCATCCACACATTTAGGCCAGCTACTTCACAGGCAGTAACTAAAGGTGGAGGTGTCTCTATTTGCATCAAAAATAAATATGCTTCAAGACTGGTCAGACAGGACAATGCACTCGAGCTGCTCCATGTTAAAATCGCCATAGTTAAAATATAATACCACTTCCTTGCAAGCTATAGTTCCTCTTCTATGACCAAGGAATCCCATACTATGTATTTAAATGTATTAGAAACAGTAACCATCCAACCCAATACCATATTCATGGGTGACTTTAATTACCCTACTATTAGCTGGGATATATACAATACCAAATGCACAGGCACAGAGATTCCTGGATTTTGTAAAAAGAAACTCCATGGATAGTCAATACACCAACCAGGGTTGCAACCACACTGGATATGGTCCTCAATAATATGGGGGGATGCTGCACATACCCTACTGTAATGCCTTCACTGGTAAGGTCAGAGACAAAATGGTCTCCTTTGAAGTAAAAATAAAACCTGGACCCCCAGCTGAACCTGGAATATTCAGGAACTATTCTAAGGTTAACCTCCTGCTATTAAGTGAGAACCTGGCAAAATTTCAAGCCCCCATAAACCCTGTGAAGACTTCTGCCTATGCAGAGCTGTTCACAGGAATCCTGTACAAGCATGTTAATAGTTGCATAAAGGCAGCTATACCCACCATGTAGAAGAATGGAACTAACTCAAAAAGCAATCCACCCTGGGGGAATCATAAAATCAATCGGCTATATAATAGGAGGAAGAAAATCATGAAAAAATTAGGAGGTGCAGCACCCAGCAGGATAAAAGCGCACTCATCAAACTAAAAAAACTACTTAAAGATCAAATCAAGTTTTCCAAAGCCAAATTTGAGGTAAGTTTAGCCTCCCAGGCCAAGAACAGCCACAAAGCATTCTTCAGCTATGTCCACAACCTCAAAGACAATACACAATTGTGTGCAAAGTTCATTGTAAATGGAGCTACCTATATTGAGCCAGAAGATATAGCAAACCTCCTGGCTGATAAATTCAACTCCAACTTTACTCCACCCCCCCCCAACCTTCTCTCAGGAAATATTATCAAATATAACTCCCCCCTACTTTAATTAGGGAACAGGTCCTTAATGCTCCCTCTAAGACCAAGAACACTGCATCAATGGGCCCAATCAATATCCCAGGATGGATTGACTTCAGAATATCGAAATTTTAAAACTTCAAATTTCATGTAGTCAAGACCATATGAAAGAAGTTTCAAAACTTTGAAATTCTGAAATAAATACAAAAACAAAACAAAACCATGTTCCTCGAAATTTTTACAGGGGGGCAAGCCCCCACTGCATCCCCCACACCCCCTGCTTTTTAAATATACCAACTTCAAGATCGCACTACAGTGAGGAAAAGGGAAAATTTCCCGTTCTGCACTGTATGGAGATCTCCATTCAGAATGATTGCAGTTTTAAAACTTCGATCATATAGTCTCAACCATATGACATTCAAAGTTTTAAAACTTCAATATTCTGAAGGGAACTCCCCAGGATGCCTTCTAAATAGCATGAAACATGACTTATCAGGTCTTCTGGAATTACTCTTTAACTGTAGCCTCCAAACAGGCATCATGCCTCATGAATGGCGAAAGGCAACAGTCATCCCTCTGCACAATGTCCGGCCATCTGCAGACCCTGGAAACTACAGACCCATAAGTCTTACTAGTCATATGTAAAAACATGGAAAGAATCATCATGGAGATGATCAACAGAGATATAGTAAACCTCCAGACACTGGACCCAACCCTGTTTGGTTTTGTCAATGGAAAATCATGCCTACTCAACCTGGTGGACTTCTTTGAGAGGTCACCAAGCAATGGATGAGGGCAAAATTGTTCACATTGCCTACCTTGGCTTGGCCAAGGCATTTGATACAATACCCTACTCGGGAATTGTTGACAAATTCAACAGGTTAGGTACAAACCCATAAGTCACCCAGTGGATAGCCAACTGGCTTATAGACAGGGCACAGTAAGTTATTACTGGAGAGTCCACCTCTACAAAGAGGCCAGTCACAAGTGGAGTCCCTCAGGGATCAGTCCTTGGACAACTCCTTTTTGGCATTTACTTTTCAGAAGTAAAAGTCAATGTCAGTGGTCTCTGGCTGACTAAATTTGCAGATGATTGCAAATTAGGAGCTTTAATTGAATCTCACACTAATACAAATGTTCTCCAGGAGGAGCTGACACAGACAAACAACTGGTGCTAGAGCCATAGTCTAAAACTAAATGCCAAGAAAGGCATAATAGTATCCTATGGGAAGTCATCCATCCCTGGTAACTATCATATTGACAACACATCCCTTAAAACTGACACCAGTAGTCAGGGACTTAGGGACACACAAATAGTAATCTAGCCTTTGATTATCACGTGTCTATAGTGGTGAGGAAATCATTCTATATTGCGCAACTTATAAACAAAGGTATGGCTTAAGTCCAAGGAAGTCATTGTTCCACTGTATTCGGCATTCATCAGACCTAACATTGAGTAGAATGCTCCCTTTGGTATATACCTAACCAGGCATTTCCAACAATTGGAACGTCCACAGAGGTTCCTCCTTAAAAGAATACAGGGCATAAGTAATATGTCCTATGCAGACTGCCTCAAGGCCCTATTCCTATATTCTGTCTCTTGCAGGCTATTGATGGGAGCTCTATGCCTGGCATACAGGGCATTGTCGGACCCCACTCTGATGGACCACCTGCTTATCCACAAAACAAACAGCACCAGAATTACCCATTCTAAAGACTTAAACCTTGCCTGTGATATAAACAGGACTTGCTGGAGAGATAGGTATGTGTCCAAGATACTCTCTCGTCTATGGAACAGGCTCCCCATCAATGTGAAGTAGAGCTCCTCCCTAACTCAATTCAAGTGCAACTTGGACAATTGGATGGGAAAGTGGAAATTCATCCCTGGTTTGGCACCTATGTCTCTAATGGACACAGATAACCTGTAAATGGTTCATCTCCCAGGGCAATGCTTACACTTATCAAGGATATCAGAACTTGTTAATGATTTGGGATGTAAGGCTAGGCTTAAAAAGGCCCTTGTGGTCGTTATCCTAGTAAACACCTATGAACCTATAATTCCTTTTTTTAAATTATAT
The DNA here is from genome assembly GCF_019279795.1 of Protopterus annectens. NCBI lineage: Eukaryota > Metazoa > Chordata > Ceratodontiformes > Protopteridae > Protopterus > Protopterus annectens. The sequence continues at coordinate 588,376,243 of NC_056726.1, read as the reverse complement.
TATGAATCTTCATAACAATGCTGAATATAGCACTATGCTTCTTTCTAGATGCAACACCATTTTTGAACCAGACAACATCTTCATCAGTGTACTCAGTAACAAGTTTAGCTCTAACTTCACCCCGTTCTCACCATTTATCGTACCCTCCCACTGTAAAATTATTCCTGACACCCCCCAAAATTACCCATGAACAGTTCATTAAATCAGTCTTCAAAAGTAAATACACTAATCTCTATTGGGTCTAACATTATTTCTGGCTGACTCCTGGCTAGTGTCAATGACAGCCTTACCAATTCTCTCATCATCCAACTCAGTTTTTACCTATGCACTGGACATATACACGAGGCCTGAGGAATGGTCATACCGGTGCCCCTAAACAAAGCAGGGATGCTACTACTTACTCTGTACATTATAGAGTCATTTGTCTAACCAGTATTATCTGCAACGTAATGGAGACAATTATGATCAAGCTCATAAAAATGACATATAGACAGCCTGCAAGCCTTCAACATCAATTAGTTTGGCCACATGACAAACTGAGAAATGCCACCATAACCCCAAAACATGGTTAAATGCAAAGCATAAAAGAAAATCTAAAAAAGTCAAAATTAAATAAAAGACACTTTAGTAAATCAGAACAGCTTTATAAGCAGTAATGAACAGTTTGAGTCAGAGCAGTCATCATGCTTTCATATGCAGTGAGAAATCTGACCTTTCATCTTACCTACTATTTCCAGAGAGTCATTTTTCATGTCCTCCATTTTGCCATTTAATCCATTAACATCTTTGGTTCTTCAGGGAAACTTGGAGTCAAGCTAAAAGCAATTATAGGTTCATAGGTTCATAGGTAGGTACTAGGCTATCTGCCCGAAGGCATTTATACACCTAGCCAGAAAGTGTTGGCTTTTGCCGCCCCCTTAGATTAGTTCCCTGTGCCTCTGTCCAGCAGAGCCATTGAAGTGATCCCTGGGGTAAACTTTCTGTTTCCCATCCACTCGTCAAGGTTTCTCTTGAAGAGGGTTAGCAAGGAGCTCTGCTTAATGTAGATTGGAATCTTGTTCCAGAGCATGGGAAGTCTCTGGGACAGGAATCTATCCCTCCAACACGTCCTATTTATTGTTGTGGTAAGGTTTAGATCCCTGGAGCGTGTGGCTCGAGGGGATATGGTTTTCTTTAGGTGGAGCATGTCCATCAATTCTGGGCTGGACATGGCCTTGTATGTCAGGCAGAGATCACCTCTGAGTAGGTGGTATGCAACTGAGTACAGCTGGAGTTTCTTCAGTTGAGCTGCAAAGGGCATCTGCTTGAGGCCAGTGATCCTCTTGGTGAGGTACTTCTGTGGTATTTCCAGTTGTTGCAGGTATCTTGTAAGGTACATTCCAAATGGGGCATTGTACTCTATGATGGGTCTGATGAGTGATGCATAGAGGGACCCAATGACCTCATTCGATCTGGATGCAAACTCTTTTGTGATTAGGTGGGCCACATAGAAGGATATTCTAACCACTTTGGCAATGTGATTATCAAAGGAGAGGTTACTATCTACTTGGGTCCCCAGATCCCTTATTATGTCTTCCGTATTTAGGGGGCTACCACCTATGTGGTAGTTTGTGGGTGCTTTGATTTTTCCAGAGGGGATGACTATGCACTTTTTGGCATATAGCGTGAAGCCATGGTATTGACACCAGGTATCTGTCTCAGTGAGACCCTTTTGGAGGATGTCTTTGTCAGTCGTAGAGTCAATTATAGCCCCTAGTTTGCAGTCGTCTGCGAACTTGGTCAGCCATAGTCCTCCTGGGCTTACCTGTACCTCTGAGAAGTATATGCCGAACAGGAGGGGTCATAGGACTGAGCCCTGAATAACACCTCTTGTAACTGGTTTAGAGTCAGACCTAGCTCCCACAACTCTTACCATGTGGGTTCTGTCTGTGAGCCAGTTGGCAACCCATCTCATGATGTAGGGGTTTATGTTCAGGCTGGTGAGCTTGTCTATAATACCTGAGTGGGGAATGGTGTCAAAGGCCTTTGCAAGGTCTAGGTAGGCTGTGTGGACCACCTTTCCCTCGTCTATAGCCTTGGTAACTGTCTCAAAGAAGTCCACCAGGTTTAGGAGGCATGATCTGCCCTTAACAAAGCTGAAGTGGGTAGGGTCCAGTGTTTGGAGGTTCCCAATATCTCTGTTAATGAGATCCATGATGATGCGCTCCATAGCTTTGCAGACCAAGCTAGTCAGGCTTATAGGGCGATAGTTCCTGGGATCTGTTGTGGCTCCACCTTTGTGGAGTGGAATAAGCATTGCTGTGCACCACTCTGTGGGCATGTAGCCTGTGGAGAGGCTGAGTTTAAACAGTGCATTTAGGTGAGGGGTTAGTTCATCTTTGAGCTCATGAAGGACGTAGCCTGGGACACCGTCCGGTCCCATTGATGCTGTGTTTTTGGCTTTGGAGAGGGTTGTTTTAACCTGAGTGTCTGTGATTTCAGGGGCACTACATTCTTCTTGTATAGTTATGGGCCCTTATGGGGATGAGAGGGGGGTGAAGTTTGCACTGAACCTGTCTGCCAGGATGTTGGCTATATCGGTCGGTTCAGTGTATTTTGTGCCATTCTGCACTAACTCTGAGAAGATCTGAGAATTGCCACTTAGATTCTTGACATAGCTAAAGAATGCCTTGTGGTTATCTTTGGAGTCCATGGAAATTTTTCTTTCAAAGCTAGCCTTGGATGATTTTATGAGGGAACATAGTTTCTTGCTGATACTGATCAGGGATGTCTTTCCTTCTTGGGATTTTACTCTTTTCTGTACTAGTTTCCTCCTTCTGTTGTATAGCTTGTTTATGGCAGGGGTCCACCAGACTGGTTTCCTTTTCTTGGAGGAGTGAGTCTTGGTTTTGTTTGGGATAGCATGATCCATGCATTCTTGTAGGTGCCCATAGAGTGCATTAGTAAAGGATTTTGCAGCTTGGACAGCATTATCCTTTAGCATGGGGGCTTTGAATCTTCCCACCTTGGTCTTAAGTAATGTGAAGTTTGCTTTTGAAAAGTTTTTCATGGTGGTTTCTTTGACCGAGGGTGGTGGCGGAATGTGAATATCCAGAGTGATAAGGATATGCTCAGATCTAACCAGCAAGGGGTTGACCTCCGGTGTGGAACACCGGTCGCCCATGTTGGTGATGACCAAGTTCAATATGTTGTCACCTCTGGTGGGGGTGTTGACCAGTTGAACCAGGGCATTTGAGTTTATAAATTCTAGGAAATGTTGGGCAAGGGAGTTTGTACTTGAGTAGTTCTCCCAGTTAATGTTTGGGTAATTGAAATCACCCAATATCAGGGTGTTTGGTAGGACTTTTATGTTTTCCAGTGTTTCCAGGAATGCGGAGTGGGGGTCCTGGGACATGGTGGGTGATCTGTAGCAAGCTATAATTTGAATAGCAGTTTTGCCCATTGTGAGTTGCACGTGGATGATCTCTGAAGCATCGTGCTGTGCCACTAACCTGGAGGTGTGGGTATCCTTGATGAATATCGATACTCCCCCGCCTTTTGTATTTTGGTCCGGGTTTTGTGGCCGAAATGTATGGTATGAGTTGTAGCTTGGTAGTGCCGGGGTGCTCTCTGGAGCCTTAAACCAGGTTTCTGTTACTGCACATATATCAATTTTCTCCATACTGAGGAGTGCCTCAAGTGCATGCATTCTGAGGTTAAGACTTCTGGCATTGAGTAGCATTACCCTCAGTTTTTTGTTACTTGTGCTATTTACTGTGGTGTGTTTGTCTTTTGAGCCTTGCCTAAGAAAGGCACTATGGGGGTGACAAGAACCTTGGCCAGTATTCAAAAGCCTAAGGGTGACAGGTGCAAGCCGTCTCTAGTGAAGCAGCGTGGCTTGTTGAGCATGTCATCCCAGGCTGACAGACACTGGATCCCTTTTGAAGCACACCAGAAGCTTAGTCATTTGTTGAAATTGATCATTTTTTCTCTATACCGTGATAAAATTCTTGGTGAGGGCAGGATGCTACTCAGGGTCAGGGTCATACTGGCCTGGGCTATGTGATCAGAGAGCTCCTCCATGTCTCTTTTCATGTAGTCCAGGGAGGTACGGCTCAGATCATTTACACCAACATGGACAATGACAGAGTCATATTTGTACTTGTTCAAGAGTGACCTGAGTGCTTGTGTTATGTGGTGGATCCTGGCACCCGACAGGCAGCTAACAGTAACCTTCTCCTTGTTCAGCCTAGTGAGTGGGACGTCAGTGTGCCTGACTATAGAGTCACCTATTACTAGTGTGTTGGGTATGTTATTTTGCCTTAAGGGCTGTGATTGTGTGGCACACTGGTTTTGTGAAGTATGTGTGTCATGGTTTGTGTTGGGGGGTGGAGGTTGCTTGGATGTCTGCTTTGGAGGTCTCTGTTGCTTCTGCAAATTTTTATTTAGAGCCTCCGAGTATGTTTTCGTGTATTTATGTGTGTTTTTTGCCGGTGCTCATTTCATAGGTCTTTGTGAGACTGGTGGTGTGATGCAAGTAATTCCCTTCTCCTCTTGACTGCCTGGTCCAGTCTTTGGTTGAGAGAGCTTAGCCTCCAATTTGGCTGTATAATTGCATCTCTCGCATGTATTAGTGTTTGGTGGAAGGAGGAGAGGGTTGTCTGTGTACATGAGGCAATTGTAACATTGCCTCAAAATGCCCAGATTCACCAGATGGACCAGAGAGTACACCTGAAACTGCCCTTTGGACATACCTGGATAGGTACAGTGAACTGTTTTGCTGATTGGCTGGTAAGGTCAAATAGAGAGCCTTGTCCTTCTCTACAGTATAGGGAGGGGGTCTAGTGATAAGGTTTATTAGTGCTTGCTATGAGTTTTGACCAAGTGCCAGTATGAGAAGTGAATGGTTTGAGTGCTTAAGTTGAAAGTTTGTCTAGTTCGAAGGGAAAAATTGAAGAGTAGACTTTGTGGAGCCGGGAATAGTTATACCCTAGCTAACTGGCACTGCACGGCTCGCAAAGCTGCGCAAATGCGGGTTTTATAGCAGGGAAATAAAGGAGATAGAAATTTGCAAAACTTCCACAAGACAGAGTGGATGATCTTCGGCATTATTTAAGAATCTTGATCAGAAAGAAATGAGCCTCTGCCAAACTAGTTCTCCAAGTATTGGGCAAAATGGCTGCTTCACTTGTCCTCATTCCACTAGTTCACCTCCACATGACAATTCTCCAATGGCTACTTTTGATACAATGGTCAATTCTAGAGCTTCCAATGGCACACAAGATCATGATAACCAATTCATGCAAAAAAGATCTTCAATGGTGGATACACTCTCCCCTGGTCTCTCATGGTTGTCACTTTATTCCAAGTCAACCCCAAGGCAGTGACCACACATGCTTCCCAGAGAGGGTGGGGGGCATTATCTGTGGAAGACAGTTCAAGGCATTTGGCAACAACATGAGGCCCATTTGCACATAAACATCCCTCAGGGAATGACAGCAAACCAGTCAGACAACATGTCTGTGGTCTGGTACGTAAACAAACAGGGGGGAACCAGATCTTACCATCTTTTTCAAGAAGCCCTGAGGGTATGGCAATGGGCAACATCTTCCAACTGCTTTCTGATAGCAATGCATATTCTGGGGAAATCCAATGTAATAGCAGGCAAATTGAGCAGAGCCATATTATGGCATCATGAGTGGTCCCTCAATCAATAAGTTGCGGAAGAGATCTTCCGAAAATGGGGCCAGCCTTGCTGTGACTTCTTTGCTTCACCCACAAATACCAAATTCAGCAACTACTTTGTCATGATCTCCCCTCCAGTGGGGTCCCCAAGGGATGCACTTGTTCAGGATTGGCCCCCAGGACTTCTTTATGCCTTTCCGTCAATTCTTCTAATCCTCAAATTTCTGCAGAAAGCAAGTTTGTTGAAGATGACAATAATCCTGTTCGCCCCCTATTGGCCTCGACAAATCTGATTTCCCTTCCTTTGGCCTTATGTTTGGGATCAACCATTGATTCAGGAACCTGTTCCAGACCTTCTGATTCACCCATCAGGGATGAATCTGAATAATCTCAAACTAACAGCTTGGCTGCTCCAGTTCCCCTAATTGCCAGGTTTCCTTTCCTTTCATCTCCAGTCAGCCATATTTTGTTATCTTCTCATGCATCATCTACATGTAAACTTACAAAGGGAAATGGAAGAGATTTGTTTCATGGATTAACACTAATCAAATAGACCACTTTATTGCTCCCATTCATTCTATTCAAGAAATTTTGACTACGCTTTTCAATTAAGTTGCTGCTGTAGCCACTATTAGAGTTCAGTTGGCAGCAATTTAAAACTTTCATAAAGGAGAAAATGGGTGTGGTATCATGTCAAACAGACTTTCTAAGGCATTCTTGAAGGGAACTACAGTGCTAAGACCCCCATAAAAAACCCATCTCCTCCTTGGGATCTGAATTTTGTGTTGTCATATGTTATCTATCCTCCTTTTGAGCCATCTGCTACCTGTGGCTTGAAGTATCTTTCTTAGAAAATGCTCCTCTTAGTAGACATTACCTCAGCAAGGAGAGTTTCAGAATTGCAAGCTTTATCTGCCAAGCCACCATACCTGGTATTTCATAAGGAAAGAGTTTCTTTACTTACCAACCCCTCATTTGTGCCCAGAGTTGTGTCTGAAAGTAACCTCAGTCAATCTATCACGTTACCGGTGTTCTTCCCAAATTTGCAGAATAAAGGAGAATACTCATTACATCTACGGGATGTTCATAGACCGTTACATTTCTATGTACACAGAACTACAGAAATCAGACAAACAGACCAGCTGTTTGTTTCTTACTCTGATGCTAGGAAAGGCCTACCAGTATCTAAAGTTACCTTATCCAAATGACTTTCTAGATGTATTTCCTTCATTTATAATTCTGAGAACAAAACTCCCACTACCCCTGTCAAAGCTCATTCCACCAGAGCGATAGCTACCTGTGCAGCTTTTCAAGCTAGGCTACCTTTGGATAATATCTATGCTGCAGCGACATGGGCAAACCTCACACCTTTATTACTCATTACAAAGTGGATTTGGCCTCCAGGAGCAGAGCATCATTTGGTTCTATGGTTCTGAGGAATATTCTCCCATGACCCACCCAAAAATTAGGTAGCTTGGGACACAGTCCCACCAGTGAGAATAAAGGCGAGACTGACAACATCACATAAAGAAGTTGTGTACTTACCATAATATTCCATGTGTGTGCCCATCTCGACTTTTATTCTCACAACCCACCCACCATACCCGCTACCTATACTCCTGGGAGACCGAGTAGCACTAATTGGATATTATAGGACTCTATAGCCTCAGAAACCACTTTTCTGTTAAGTTATGAATAGCTTTACCTCTAATATTAGTTAACATGAGAAAACAAGATCTGTTGGAGTTATGGAATTACATTATGGGTAAGGTAGAATGTCCACAAGGTTTGCTGAAGGCCTCGAGCTTTTGTAAATGGCCGAGATGGATACAATGGATCAGATCCAACCCACCAGTGAGAAGAAAGTGACAACATCACATCGAATGTTATGGTAAGTACATTTTTGCTCTATACTCTACTAACCATCAGCTCTCCCCTCCTTGCCATCTCACTGATTCATTCATTGCTGCGTCTTAAAAGTCCTATATCTCAAGCAGGCCTTAACAGCAAGGAACAGTGAAATTGGGAGAAAGACCTCCATTTATGCTGAGGAACAGGGTTATTGTACCTTATTATACCTTATGTCCTAGTCTCCAAAACAACAGCCAAAATTGACACAGACAAATCATTCAGTAAAAACTGCAAGAAAGACAAAAACAAGCTAGTTGTCACTCTGTGAAACTTTAAATCTTCTGTAGTGAAGACCTATGGGATACATGCAGATGACCCCTTAAGTACATACCAGTGTTTCAGATATATGTCTTCTGAATATCCATAATTTTTTATTTTTTTTAAGTGTTTATGGGTACATTCAGACCACTAAAGCCCAGCCCCACTAGCTGTAAACATGCATGTTTTGGCTTTTTTTTTTTTTTTTGCCTTGTCAGTATAGCACAAGTCAATTGTTTGGCTATATTTTAAAAACATAGAGCTTAAAATCAAGCCTGATGTCCATAAACATGAATGTGTCTGCAAAATATCCCAACATCCAACTCAAAGGCTGAAGCATGTATGTCTACAGCTAGTGGGGTTTGGCTTTACTGGTAAAAGGTGGGTATTTCTACGCTACTGCTAAAATGTCCAATTGAATGCTGTATACATTTATGTGAATACATCATCTGTTTATATTTATTTCATACTACAGAATCCAGTGCTTTCAACAAATGAGATAATAATCAGTATGAAGAAAAAAGCTTAGTGCTATGATGAACAGTCAGTCAACCGAGTTTTGTATGGACAGTAAATAGTGGTCAGCATGTCATTTCTATTCAACAACCTGCATTCTGGACTGTGTGACAACACAGCTCTGATGTCATGGCAATGCAAGCATATGGGAGCAGGAAGTCAGCAGTCATGTAAACAGCATCGTTTATGAACTCACACTATTTACAGACATACATGAATGTGTGTGCATTGATGTGTAATAGGTGAACTATGGTGGTATACATAAAGTAGGGCTAGAAAATCTGTGTCTACCCTTACATAATGACATCACAACTGTTGTGAACAGTCCAGTCTTCACCACCTCTATTCACTTCCATACAAGCTCTCCTGTTGTGTCCTTTGTGAAAATTAACTACGCTTCTCTAATGATGGGCATGGAGGAGGGATATGTTAGTTTGAGCATTAATATCTGCCTCTATCAGAGACATGGAGGCCAGATGCAGGATGAATTTCTGGTTTCCCATCCATTGGTCAAGGTTAAGCTTAAATAGGGTTAGAGATGGACTCTGCTTCACATGGAAGGGGAGCCTCTTTCAGAGCATGTCGATCCTGAGCTACATATCTGTCTCACCATTATGTCATATTTATGTCACAAGCAAAATGTAAATCCTTGGATACAGCGGCTATGATGATATTTGTTTTGCAGATGTGCAAAAGGTCCATCAGAACTGGATTTGAGGATGCCTTGTATGCCAGGCATAGATTGCATCTCAGCAACCTGCAGTAAACAGAGTATAGATACATGATTTAAGACAATCCTTATAGGACAATGTGTTTATACCCTGGATTCTCCTGGTAAGGAACCTTTGTGGGTGTTCCAACTGTTGCAAATGTCTGGACAGGCACATGCAAAAGGGGACATTATACTCAATGATGGCTCTGATAAGGGGTGAAAAAATTGCCACTATGACTTCCTTGCACCTGGATGCCATGCCTTTACTTATAAGTTGGGCAACATAAAATGATTTACTTACTACATTGGCCACATGTTGGTCAAAGGCTAGATTACTGTCTGCATATATTCCGAGATCCTTGACCTGGGTTCAGCTCTTAGAGGTGTCCTAATAATGGTGTAATTTGCCTGGGTGGCAACTTTCCCAAAAGGCACTATAACACATTGGTTGGCATTCAGTTTTAGTCCATGACTTTGACACCAGTCATTTGTCTGTGTTAGACCCTCTTGTATGCTGTATGTGTCATGAGGGGAATTTATGATAACTCCAAATTTGCAGTCATCTAAGAACTTGGCAAGGCAAAAGTCCTTGACACTAGCTTTTACCTCTGAGAAGTAGATGCCAAATAAGAGCAGGCTCAGTATGGAGCCCTGAGGTACCCCACTAGTGACTGGCCACTTAGTAGAGGTGAGTTCTGTCTGTGAGCCTGCTGGCAATCCATTAAGTTATGTAAGGGTTTAAGACTAGTTTAATGAGTTTGACAACTATACCCCAGTGGGGCATTGTATTCAATGCCTTAGCCAGGTCCAGTTAGGCAGTGTACATTGTTTTCCACTTATTCATTGCCTTGTTGACCATCTCAAAGAAGTCCACCAGGTTTAGTAGGCATGACCGTCCCTTGACAAATCCAAACTGTATTGAGTCCAGAGTTTCACTGTGTCTTTGTTGACCATTTCCATGATATTTTTTTCTATGGCTTTGCATATTAGATTAGTCAGGCCAATAGATCTGTAGTCTCCAGGGTCATTTGATGGTCCACCCTTGTAAAGTAGGATAACCATTGCAGTCCCCCATTCTCATGGTACAAAGCTTATTTTGAGACTTTGTAGCATGAGAATAGACATTTCCATTACTACACACCTCAGATACTGCCTATAGTGCAGATGTTGTGTAGAGACACAGTGTACTGCCTTACCAGCTGTGGATAAATATACAATGGCCCTACATCACACCATCTGCACTTATTGTCTCCTTGTGAAAGTCTTGTCTGGCTTACATTTGAGTTTAAGGTTCTTGCATGATGCCAAAAGATTTAATATGACATAGCTATGTACTACATTTCTTGATCTTGAACAGGTGATGCATGGACATTGGCCTTAACAACAGGCATTCAGGGAATATTTACTGCAACACAAAATCATCTTAAAGGACATCACACATGACAGCACTGTCTGTCAGAAAAAAAACAATTATGCTATCCCTCGGTATGTTAACCTCTGCTCATCATACAACTACATAGATGAGATGGATTGGTGCTAGTTGTACTGACCATAAGCAGGCATGCTTATAAGATGCCAATGAATGTATGCCACACTGTGAAGCTACCAGATATCTAGTGTCATTCTGTCGTCTCCCTTACTATGGCATGTGACATCTGCTTCCTGATTATCTTCTATAATGTCTGTGTGATCCTAGACCATTCTGTGGACTCAGAATTGAAACAAATATAGTTTTAGGTGTATATTAGGAAGTTTCCTATGTTGTTGTCATTTAAACACTGTTTTAAATTGCTGTTGTTTTTTAAAGAAATTTTGTATTGAATTTTATGATGTCATGAATGAAAAGCCATTTGATTGGATATTGTATAATTTAAATGTAGAGAGATTTTATGTGTTAGTTAGAGTCTGAGGAAGCGATGTGTTATTTATCGCGAAAGTGTTTACTCTATTAAACTTTTACCATTTTATTATTTTTGCTATCAGCCATGGTTAGTTCGTTATATTCTTTTTTATTTTATGCTTTGAGGTGAATACCGATGGTTTATCCAGTCAAAGAACTGTTTTTGCTACTATCTAGTGCCGTTCTGTTGTCTCCCTTACTATGGCATGTGACATCTGCTTCCTGATTATCTTCTATAATGTCTGTGTGATCCTAGACCATTCTGTGGACTCGGCATAATGGGGCCTTATAAATTCACATGAAGTGATGATACTGGCTAATATAATTATTCTGTGCTTCTCCACACATTATAAGATACTAATTTCTTTCCTATTGTGGAGTCTTGTCCAGATCAAATCCTAAGGAGCAGTTTTCACCCTGTAAATATCTAAATACTGGGGGCCATTTGGGATTCACTTCTCCAACTCTATTTCTTTGCTGTCTGTTTCTCTCTCTGTCTGCCTTCTCTCTCAGCTCCTACTGGTATGAAATGCCACTAGGTTCTATTCTGCCTAGACAATCACCTGAATACAAGTGCATACTACAAGGCAATCACACTGTCCTTAATGTGTGTCTCAACAATATTTTTGTACTGGCTCTGTTACTACTTTGTTACCAAACTTTGCATTTGTGTTCTTGCATCTGGATCACAGCTGAAGTGAGGCCAAAGACCAGCCCAACTACCTGGCCAACAAATTTCAAATAAATAAATGCTTGACCTGAATGATATAGCACATGGACTACATTATTTTGATATATTTACAATATTGATGGGCGTGTCAAGGCACAGCATACACATTTGCCACACTCTCTTTAAATGCCACTTTGTGGATTTTGTGAGCCTACTGTACAGCACAACACAGTGATGGTAAGTGTTTCTGTGTCCCACTCCTAGGCATTCTGCTGTGCACCGGATCCATCCTCCTTCTGTGCCCAGGCTATGCACTCCCAATCAGATGAGTTGTATTGTTGCCACATGTTGAGTAGCATGGCACAAGTGGTAAGAATTTGTCTCAGGTCCTGATCCAGTCTCCTAAACCATCCTTCATACTAGACACTCATCACCATAGCCATTTTGTACATGATTTACAGTATTCCATCAATAGTTTTCCCCCTTTCACCTGCATATGCTATTTTTGGGTCTATATCAGAACACCAAAAGTTCATTCTTTCACAGGGAAAAAATTTGCTGTTCCAAAACACATACACACAACACAAGCACACCAAAAAACAGCAATCCACACACATACACCCAAAATCTTACAGCTAACCCTACACTGAACTGTACAAACACCACTAAATATCCACTTACCTTAACCCAAACTCTAACCCTAAGGTCCGTCACTATCGCACAATCACCTCACCCGTGCCCTAATCCTAACTCACATAATCCACCCTAACCATCATGTCCACACAATCGCACACATACTTCTCTCGCGCCCTAACCCTAACTCACCTAACCCATGTCCGATCGCACACTTACCTGAACCCGACCCGTAACTTTGCACCATAGCACTGAAAATAGCATAACGACAGAAACAGACAACCAAATTCTTTCCCTGGGAAAAAAATTGGTTATCTATCCTTTTGCTATTTTCAGCATTCGCTGACTAGGGGTCGATGTGAGAACATTCAAAAGAATGAACTTTCGGTGTTCTGATATAGACCCCTATTTTTATTGAATAGGCCACATTCCAGTGTCCTTGGTTTTGCAAGTCTTACGGCTGTCATTAATGAATTATAGCATGCCAATGGCCTTATTTATAAATGTATAATGCACTTAATCTTTCTAACTAATTTTCCACAATACTTTGATGAGCTATGTATCTCAATAGTGTCATATTGTGTAATACTCCACAACTGTGTTATAGGAATTACATCTGTAGTACATGACTGATGCCTTTTACATAAGTTTATGCAAATCTTTACATCTTTATGAATCTTTTTCTGGGCCCCAGTCTCATTTGGGTTTGTAATGGTCATAATATTTATGATCACACCTTGGATTTGTAAATAAGAACATTCATGGCATGTGGTAATTTCTTTACCATGCATACACCTTCATGACGAATTGTATACACACACACACACACACACACACACACACACACACACACACACACACACACACACAGTTTGCTATCAAAATCGCGGAATTCACAATCGTGAATGTTGATATCCTCGATGCATTTCATCACCTCATGAATATTAATGAGGACAGATGATTGACCTATGCCATCGACAGTCTGTTTTTGATGTTAATGTTAACAGTTGCCGTTTACAGACATGTTGCATTTCTCTGCCCTGTTGACAATCTTCTTAACTGCCATTCACTTGACTGTCAACATACCGAATGTCACTCCTACCATATTCAAATGGGTTAAACTGATTTTCAATATTTTGATTGTAAACCCCACACACACACACACACACACACACACACACACACACACACACACACACACACACACACACAAACACACACACACACACACAAAATGACTTTGACTCCAAACAGGGGGATTCAGTAATAAAACATAAAACAGTTCAGGCAGCAATGCCAAAGGTAACTAAGATAATACATTAACTTTAAAAGATTAACAAAAAGACTTTGTGAGCCTTATTAACATTTCTCTTCAGTCTGATAATATGATTGTGAAGTAGAATGGCATGCAACACCATCGAGGTTTAAAAAGATTTTTTAAATATCATAACAAAAAGTGGTTTTGTCAAATTGTAGTTGTGCATCAACATAAGTTCTTCCTTTTCTATTCTTTTCTATTCTATTGCAAGTTTCCAGATTCTATCAGGGATCTACTTCATCTCATGCTCATTAATAATGTCATGGAAGTGAATTATCAATTATTTTGATACAACAGAAAGATTCTACATTAGCCATAAAGCCTCTCTAAAAAGACTCTACTTGAAGATGCAGTTTCCTAGTTCCTCTGTGGTTTCACTGACAAGAAAATGCTAATATGACATCTGACGTTTGTTTTTAACATAAATTATGTTAACTAGAACAAATAATGTATTTACAGGGAGTGGAATGCTTTATTTTAAATACAGGAGTGGAATAACGTGTACTAATTTAAATGATGCAACATTACATGAGCAATACTTATCTGCATTTTCTGTTGTGATCATTTAATGACATAGTTGAATGTTGCTGCTCTGGGAAGGTAAAGTCAGTGACCCATGAAGACAAAACAAGATAGAAAGAACAGTTCTTGATAATTTTTGAAAACGTTTCCCTTTTGGCATCTGAATAGTAATGTATTCCCAGCTTTTTTTCATTATTACTTTAAACTGCTGCAGAGAAGTTATTAAATCACTTCAAACGATCAAAGTTAGTACTTCCATTAAGCAATGCCAAATACACCTGAATACAATAAATCTTAGAGTTTATGGTTTTGAAATTGCATTCCTTTTACAAATATGACATATATAAAAACAGAGAAATAAATAGCCACACATACTGACTCTCACAAGTCTTCCATAATGCATATGGTTATTTTTTCTTGGTCTGAGATGCAGCACCTGGACATAGTTGCAAAGATAGCCATTTTTGTGTGTGTGTGAGTGTGTGTGCATGTGTGTGTCTGTGTGTGTTTGCACCTTTTCTCAGAAATGAGGAAACTAGAATCTTTAGTATGATGCAAACATTTAGGCTGCCTTTTCCAAATTAACCTTTACTGTATTTCCTTTGTGCTGACATACAGCTTTTCATCATTTAGCAAAATAATTTCTTACAAACAGTATGTCATAGGATCATACATCTCAATCTCTTAATGCAAGAAATCTGGACAAAGCCTGACAAAATGGCGGGACAAAGACCCAAAATTAGGAAAAAATGAAAGTTGCTAGAGTAACAAGGTTTGTGTTAAAATACATTTTCTGAAGGATTTGAAGCCTAAAACTGAAATGTATGTCATTATTTAGTGAAATCAACTCACAGCTCATCCCAGTGATTTGTGAGAAGACCACAGATTTTATGAGGAATAGACCAAAAATATGAAGCAAAAATCTGGACAGTTGAGAGGTAGGATGTTAAGTCTATATAGAAGCCTCAAAATATATTTTGTACTTTCTTAATCATATAAAACCTAGTAGACATGATTCCCTTTTTTTCCATATGTAGCATTACAGCTAATGCTCTAGTAGAGATGATTCATACAGTTTGCAAATGGAGGTTCTGAGAATCATATTCAGGTCAACAAGATATAGTTTATTAGACACTCATTGCTATAACCTATGATGCTTATTTCCATAAAAATCACAGAAAAAAGCTTAAGAAGCAGGAATAATGCAAGTGTAGTTTTTAATTATTGTAAAGAGATCTGCAAGTGCTATTTAAATAAATCAGTAGATAGTACTGGGTATTTGTATATGTTTATTGGATTGTTTTGCTTGTCTGGAGTGTTCAGCAAGAAAGAGTTCATTCAGAATAGAGGTTCTGGCAGACAAAGTCCAAATAAATAGAGGATCTAAAGTAAACAATTCTCACAGATGTGCAGTGTAATCAAATGCAAAATACATTCAAAACCTACAAAAAATAGAAGTAAATTAGGACACATTTAATTTGCCAAAACGATTCATATATTCATAACCATATGCAAGTATGTGCCAATAACTTTATATCGGTGATACCGTTTTGTTAAAATTGAATATGATACATGATAGCAGACAAGTTTGAAAGAAAAAATATTAGACAAAAAGGCAGGAAGGCAGATATATATGCAAAACTACAATGGTAATATATTTAGGCATATGTAAGAACAGCTGAGTATACTAAGGCATAGAAATAAATATCAAAACAAAGGTGGGTGTAGGTGGAAGAGGCTATGAAGAACAAGAATGAAGGAGGTAGAAGAAGATGCAATGTCAAGAGTACACGTGTGGTGTGCGGCTAAAGAATGCAATTGTAGAAAGCAAAAAGAAAGGAAAATTAAATATTAATGCCTGGGAGAAATGGATCATGTAAGAACCTCTGATTAAAAGTAGTATGGATATGTTATTAATACATAATTATAATAAGGAGTGAGAGCATAAGAGATGTGAGTCAGGCCTGTACATTTAAATATATATTTTAGCGATGAAGAGATAGTAGGCCTACACAGCAAAGGGAGTAAATATAGCTAAAAGTTAATGATAAGATAATTACTTCACTTAGGCTAACAGATGAATAATAATGTGATAACAGGTACAGAAAAAGTGTGCAAGAGTGAGGTTAAAAATGTCAATGATCAAGAGTGTGAGGAAAAAAGTGGCATGGAAAGAAATATGAAAAGATAGGTGAGTATTTGGTGACAGTACATCTGTCTGAAGACACTTAAAGAAGCGACTGAGTGGAAGAATAAAAGGTGGAACAGATACGTCCTTGCAGTATTAATATGGATTCAATGAGGATTTAAGGAGACATTTTCTGAGTAAAATTAATAACAGTATCATTATATAGAAATTATGTAATTCTTTAAGGACAAGAATTAGGGATTTGTAAATTCAGTAATATATTTGAAAATTGTGTGGAAAGGGCAATTTGGCATGCAAAAAGTAAAACCTTTATTTTGTGATATAAAAATATCTACTTAGTGATTATTTGATTTCTAAAAAACTATTAAAGAAAGCGGGATCAGTGATCTTACACTATTGTTGAAATGGGATTAATTTTAACATTAATGCATATAGTGAAGGAGAATTATCCATGTAATGTGTTTAGTGTATGATGCTGACTTGGGATAAAAGAAATGTGTTTGCATGTTCAGCCCAAATAAGGTTTTATAAAGTTAAGCAATGTAATGAATTAAGTGGCATGTTAATCTGAATATGGCAGTTGTATGCTTTGTCTAGTTTGGTTAAAATGGTAGAAAAGATTTAGCAAGGAAAATATAGCCAAAGAGGAGTTTTGGGAGAAGTATAACTGATGCTGAGAAGAGAGTTGATTCACTGGGCATGTACTGCTTTACTTTGTAGAGTAGCATTTGAAATCATACGTCTCAACTAGTAAGTGCAAGAAATCTGGACAAAGCCAAAAATAGTGGGGTATAAATGCCCCATATCAGAGACAGATTTTAAATATTGCTAATAAAAACTTAGAAAGTTGCTGGAATAACAGGTTTTGCATTAGCATGCATTTTCTGAAGGATATGAAGTCTGAAACTCAAAGGTATGGCACTATTTAAGGATTTCAGTCCTCAATGATGTGCCAGAAAAACAGACATTTTATGAGGAACAGACCAAACAAAAATATATATATATATCGAGTAAAAATCTGGACATGCAATGAAAATCTGGACATTTGAGAGGTATACTCAAAATCTATTGTATTTCAGCTATGGCATTCTATATCTGAAGGCCTACCTTTAAGTTGTATCCAAAATAACTCCAAGGAACTTAAAAACGAGAATGACTTGCAGAGGAGATTATTCATTTGTCAAAATTTTAAGGTTAGTTGACTTTTCATGATAAGCTAACCTCAGAGAAAAAAGCATGTACTTTGATTTTGAAGTATTCAAGTGGAGGGAGGCATTTTCAAGTCAGAGCTATAAGGATGTGAATGCAGTATGGAACTGATCTTCTGAGTCTTTACAATATTTAGCTTATGACAGGAGCATGTAATCATCTCATACTGCATTATTACGAGTCCATGGGAGGCTCTTTTCACATTGTTAATAAAAACTGAAACCAGTTTGGAGTGCAGGACCATGGGCATTGCTTTCAACTGTCCCTGATTTGCAGAATGTCTGTGATTTTGCCTGATATTTTTGCCCTATCATAATTTATTTTATTTTACATTTGTTAACCGGGGATGTCTGACTGAGCCGAAAAGGCCCTTTTTCAGCAGAGGCCTGGGGAGAAAAGCTCCACAAAGAAAAATTACAGACACATTTAGTTATTTAGACATGATCAGTATACACACAAATTACAAGAGACATGTTTTTACAGTGGAGAGAACAATCAAAAAAATATTAATTTTAAAAATAAAGGTAAGTAATAGATTTGTGGTGTACAGCTGAACTTTGGAATGTAGGTTGAATACATACATAGTACACAGGAACAGTACATACATTGTAGATTAGCCAGTGTTTGTGAGTAAGATTGAAAAACTATTATCAATTGCTCTAGATTTAGTATGTATATGTTATCCGCTTTCACTAGCCTGGGGAGCAATCATGGCACTGCCAACTTTGCTTGAGATGTTGCCTGATGAGGTCTTTAAAGGAGGCTTTGGATGATGTGTTTTGAATGCTAGTAGGAATGAAAAATTCAACACAGCTAGGTGAACAAAGGATACAATAGAGGCTGGTGTAGCTTTAGCGCTTTCTTTCACTTTAATTAAAAAACGTGAACTTCTTCAGAAACAAAAACATGTGCCCTCCCCAACACATGTCTTATAAACCCTTAAACAGAATATGATGTCATGAAGTCTCCATAATTATTTCATATATGCTTAATACAAAAATATAAAAAGTATATAAAAAAATATATATATGTATATATATTACAATATACTATCTTAAAGTTTACAAAATAACTTCTTAACATTGAAAATGTTATTGTCTAATGTATTCTTATTATTCACAGCATCTAAACTGATTTTATATTGTGTAAACAAAAATTCAAACTGTTGTTAGCCTCCTAATGAATTTCCTATTGACATAAACTGTATCTAATCAATATTGTACATGCTCATGTAAATTGTACAGCATTATATAACTGTAATGCTAACAGTTATATTAATGTTTATAAACTTAAAAACATTTATCCGTGACTGAATAAACTGATGTAAACTTACTTGTAAAGATAAAAAACTTTGATACAAGTAATACACATAAATATATACATACACATCATTATCACTTATATTTCTATTCATTCATACTATTTTACCTATAAATCAAAAAACATTTTATATTAATTACTTCATTTAGGCCTGGATATTGGTCTGCCCCTAACAGTAGTTGCCAAAGTGCCTCCTTTTGCTCTAATTTATTATTCACATCCCCCATGAATGACATTTTTTCTATGTGGTCTAAAACGAAAAATTCGAACTTTTTGAATTCACTACAAGACAAAGAGTGCCTTGCAAGTGCATTGTTTTTGTCTTTATTCTTTATGGCTAATGTATGTTCGTAAATTCTTCGCTTCAGGATTCTAACAGTTTTACCCACATAGTAACATTCACAGGAGACACAGGAGGCCAAATAAACTACACACTCACTGTTACAATTGAAATATTTCTTTGCCCAGAAGGTTCTTTTTAAATATTTCATAGTGACAAAAGAACTATTACTAAGGAATCTGCACTGTCTGCAGTTGGTACATGCGTAAGTGCCCTTTTTAATTAAATCTCTGGTCCTAACCACTAAAGATGAGTCAGTTTTTTCCAAAACTTTCTTAATATTATTGACTGTTTTGTAGGTGAATTGTGGTCTGATTCCCACACAACTAACTAGTTCTTTGTTACCCAAAATGATCCTCCAATTTCTTTCTATGATATTTCTGATTTCTTTTAACTCATTAACTATAGGAAGTGGGAATGCTATATAAAACATATTTAAATCCCCTTCCGTTTTGTTAGTGTTTTCTTGTTGAACAATTCTTGGTACTTCTACAAATATATCTGTGGATAATAGTATAGGTTTTGCTACACCTTCCCTTAGTTTTTTAACTTCCTTTTCTAACTTTTTAATCCAATTTAAGTTGTAACCCTCACTAGAAACATTTGTCTTAGGTGTAATAACTCTTCCTGAAATACCAAGTCCTGTGTAGTTAGTCTGCTGAGCCTAATCATTTGTCCCTTCACAACACTCTTTTTCATGTGTGAAGGGTGTAGGCTGGCTTTGTGGAGATATTGGTTTGTAAAGCAAGATTTTCTATAAATCTTGCTTATGATGTTACCAGATGTGTCATTAATACTAAGATCTAAATCTAGAAAGTGTATACTTCTACCAAATTCTCCAATTTTGAACGTTAGAAATGTTGTAGTTGTGTTTAAATCATTTACCATATCTGGAAAGATTAGTCTTCAGGTACATTACACTCGAACTTGAGATTCAGTACTTGACAGAGTGTATTCAACGAGGCATTGTACCGCAAGGTTTGCGGACCGCCAAGTTTCCAAATTGTGTGGAACCTGGCGATATGTTATCAAAATTGATTATCAAAGTCTATAATGATGCAGGTTTGGCAATGATGAATATATTGGTCAAACATTATGAGACTGACATCAATAGAGTAAAAACGGAAATTAAGGATTTAGATGATGCAATTAAAACTAATGCCTGTTTTCATGAACTTTTTACATTGTACAATAGTATTGAGACCAAGGCCAATAAGCACAGGTCCACCATAGTACAAAGAAAACAACACAAATTGACGAGGGACATTAAGACTTATAGGTTAAACGAAGCATATATATCTATTGCGGATGTAACCATAGTGAGTCGGGTTCCTTCAAACAGTGTTTTCGGTGGAATGGAGATTTCCAACAAACCTCAACAAGGACCAGTAAAAGACACAGGGGCCCCTACTAATGACAATGTTTACAATTTGAGGTCTAAATGTTCCAAAGAGAGTATACCAGTGTCAATGGACACTCCTAAAGACACTAATGGAGACACAAATTCAGCGACTGCAACTACAAGCTATGCTGAGGTTGCAAGTCAGCAACTAGGTCAGCCCAAGGTCCCTTTTCAACAACAAAGGATTCAAGGAAAGAGGACTACAAAGTGGTACAATACCACACAACAAAAAGGGAAAATGAAGGGCAAAAACAAAAGAAGGTGGTAACACCTTTTGCCAATGAGACTGATTATACAGTAAACGTGATAAATTTAAGTAGTGTGACATTAACAGTGGATGCTTACAATGTACTTAACAAAGGTTTCACCTTTATTCCTTCGAACAAGGTTGAAATAAGTAGATTATTGGTTGATTTTAGACTGTATTTAAGAAAACTAAATATAAAATACATTCTTAAAGATATAACTGATTATAACATTTCTACCAACAAACTACCAAAGAGGCCTAGTACTTTTAATCCCCCCTTGATCAACACACTGCAGGTTTTTCTGAATTCATGTGAAAAGGAACTTAAAAACATTACAACAAGCAGTGAACAGAAAAATCTAACTGACACAGAGAACAAAGTGTTAAAGGAGTTATCAGATAACTCAAGTTAGAATAATGAAAGCAGACAAAGGGGGTAAAATCATTGTTATGAACACAATAGATTACAGTAAAAGAGTACTAGGTATGCTAAAAGACACTAATAACTACTGTAAGGTCACAGCAGAATTTGTCCATATTAGTTTCAGAAAGATAGATGTTCTTCTGTTCGATATGTTTTGCCAGGGAGAAATAGAGAAGGTAGATTATGATTTTCTTTTAGTAGAGTATCCGACTATGGCAAACTTTTCGGTATACCGGGTTACAGTATGGTCTTGATGATTTATCTTTTAGGCCGATTGTATCAGCTAAAAACTCAAAAACAGAGAACATTTCTATTTGGCTTGATAGCATACTAAACCCCGTAGCACAAAAGGCAGAATATTATCTCAGGGACTCTTGGCAACTTTTGGAAATTTTGGGAAGGAATAGAACTTTAGAGAAGGATGTGAATTTTGCCACATTAGATGTCAAGAGTCTTTATACCTCTATAGATCAAGTAGAAGGCATTGAGTACATGAGGGAACATCTTGTAAATAATACAGACATGAGTGGTCACAAGGTCAACACATTATGTACCCTCATGGAAATAGTACTTGAGAATAATTTTTTTAGATTTAACAATGTACTTTACAAACAGACATCTGGAGTAGCAATGGGGGCCAGAGTGGCCCCAGCATTTGCTAATATAGTGATGTCCAGATGGGAACAGAAATTTCTAAAACTTCATTCCAGTTTTGGAAAGGTGTTGATGTACTACAGGTACATTGACGATTTGTTCTTTTTGTGGAGAGGTGATCAACGGGAATTTACCGATATGGTAAATGATTTAAACACAACTACAACATTTCTAACGTTCAAAATTGGAGAATTTGGTAGAAGTATACACTTTCTAGATTTAGATCTTAGTATTAATGACACATCTGGTAACATCATAAGCAAGATTTATAGAAAATCTTGCTTTACAAACCAATATCTCCACAAAGCCAGCCTACACCCTTCACACATGAAAAAGAGTGTTGTGAAGGGACAAATGATTAGGCTCAGCAGACTAACTACACAGGACTTGGTATTTCAGGAAGAGTTATTACACCTAAGACAAATGTTTCTAGTGAGGGGTTACAACTTAAATTGGATTAAAAAGTTAGAAAAGGAAGTTAAAAAACTAAGGGAAGGTGTAGCAAAACCTATACTATTATCCACAGATATATTTGTAGAAGTACCAAGAATTGTTCAACAAGAAAACACTAACAAAACGGAAGGGGATTTAAATATGTTTTATATAGCATTCCCACTTCCTATAGTTAATGAGTTAAAAGAAATCAGAAATATCATAGAAAGAAATTGGAGGATCATTTTGGGTAACAAAGAACTAGTTAGTTGTGTGGGAATCAGACCACAATTCACCTACAAAACAGTCAATAATATTAAGAAAGTTTTGGAAAAAACTGACTCATCTTTAGTGGTTAGGACCAGAGATTTAATTAAAAAGGGCACTTACGCATGTACCAACTGCAGACAGTGCAGATTCCTTAGTAATAGTTCTTTTGTCACTATGAAATATTTAAAAGAACCTTCTGGGCAAAGAAATATTTCAATTGTAACAGTGAGTGTGTAGTCTATTTGGCCTCCTGTGTCTCCTGTGAATGTTACTATGTGGGTAAAACTGTTAGAATCTTGAAGCGAAGAATTTACGAACATACATTAGCTATAAAGAATAAAGACAAAAACAATGCACTTGCAAGGCACTCTTTGTCTTGTGGAGAATTCAAAAAGTTCAAATTTTTCGTTTTAGACCACATAGAAAAAATGTCATTCATGGGCGATGTGAATAATAAATTAGAGCAAAAGGAGGCACTTTGGCAACTACTGTTAGCAGACCAATATCCAGGCCTAAATGAAGTAATTAATATAAAATGTTTTTTGATTTATAGGTAAAATAGTATGAATGAATAGAAATATAAGTGATAATGATGTGTATGTATATATTTATGTGTATTACTTGTATCAAAGTTTTTTATCTTTACAAGTAAGTTTACATCAGTTTATTCAGTCACGGATAAATGTTTTTAAGTTTATAAACATTAATATAACTGTTAGCATTACAGTTATATAATGCTGTACAATTTACATGAGCATGTACAATATTGATTAGATACAGTTTATGTCAATAGGAAATTCATTAGAGGCTAACAACAGTTTGAATTTTGTTTACACAATATAAAATCAGTTTAGATGCTGTGAATAATAAGAATACATTAGACAATAACATTTTCAATGTTAAGAAGTTATTTTGTAAACTTTAAGATAGTATATTGTAATATATATACACATATATATTTTTTATATACTTTTTATATTTTTGTATTAAGCATATATGAAATAATTATGGAGACTTCATGACATCATATCCTGTTTAAGGGTTTATAAGACATGTGTTGGGGAGGGCACATGTTTTTGTTTCTGAAGAAGTTCACGTTTTTTAATTAAAGTGAAAGAAAGCGCTAAAGCTACACCAGCCTCTATTGTATCCTTTGTTCACCTAGCTGTGTTGAATTTTTCATTTCGAGTTTGCGGCTTGTCCGTTCAGTTTGTTCGTTTTGAATGCTAGTAGGGACAGAGTTCCATTTTTTAGCCACCGAACTACTATATAGTGCATCTCCAAAGCTATTGTAGCTGTTGGTGACTTCTAGTAGTAGTTTGCTTGATTATCTAAGAGGCCTTTTGGCTGAGTGATGTTGTACTAGGTTTTTGAGGGCAGGACACTTATTGGGGAGGTAATAGATAGAATAGCTCTCAACCTTCCATCTCCAAAATGAGGAACACTAGCCCTCATAATGTGGAACAAATGGGCAAAATGTGGAACACATACTAATGGATTAATAACAACTTCAACTAGGAAGGCCATAGGATGGTTAAAATATACTGGTTTTGCTTATAAAGAAGATCTTTTAGTGAATTAATATGATTAATTTCTATTTACCATGGATTTCACTTAAAAAAATTCCTAACACTGAATGTATGACAGACTCTTTCAAAGTGGAACATTGAGGAACTTTGAGGAACATGAACTTTTTAAGACCCCAAATGAGGTGCGTTCCTCATAATGAGGTACACTTGAGAGGTATGACAGAGGCAGAGCTGATTGTAAGATAGGTATGTTTTTTTTATTCTCTAATTACCATTAGTCATTAATGCTAGACATCACATTCTCAGAAAATGTGTGTGGATACAAAATATGTTATGCTATTAACTTTTTAAGTGCACTAAAGTAACATTTAAAAAACTGTCCTTTGCTATTTCTAGCCATCTCCTTGCCCTGATTCCTGAGCAAAGAAGTTGCGAGCTCTAGTCTAAGATGCTTTATATATAACATCTTGGGGGTGGATGTAGTTGTGTCCTATGTAACATGTTTTTGCAGCCCCTTTCCCCTTTCTGAAGTGACCATAGCAGTCATTTCTTTGTACCAGTCTTTTTCCTAAGAAAATAAGTTTCTGGATTTTATTCAGCAAACATTTGTTGAATTTCACTTTAATAACTGTATACATATTAAACTTCAGGTCAATATTATCAAACTTTTATTAAATATACTCTGTATTAATATTTTGCTCAATAACCATTCATATTTATTAAATTAATTCATGAAATTCTGTTCCAAGTACAAGCTTCTTTTTTGCATCATAGCCCTCAGACTTTGAGATACACTCCTGTAGACAGTTTCTCACAATTTCATTCATAGGCCTTCACCACTCTCTCCAAACCCATACCTGTACCCCTGACTCCCATTTCTAGACCCCATAAGGCTTCTAAAGCACCACTGTTTCCTGTATCTAAGAAACTTATAAATGTGTCCCTGACTTCCATTTCTAGTCCCCATATGGCTTCTAAAGCACCACTGTTTCCAGTATCTGAGAAACTTCAAAGTCGCTTGTCAAACAGAACCCCTGTACAGATTTTATTCTTGATAGCTTGGTCCTCTGCTAAAGCTGATTGCCAGAAGACTCTAAGTCTGGTGGCCTCACTGCCTCTCAGATGTTCTGCTTTCAAATATTCATAACTTATACCCCAACTGCCTCATGTTGTCTCACAATTTTATGACCAGGCTTTGAATATTCTGACCAGTGCCATCTCTAGTCCCCAGTCTGACATCCTTTATCCTCCACTGAGCTTCATTGCCTACTTTGTCTATGTTAGGGTTGCTTGTCATTGCCATCTTGCACCTATATTATGTAGGATTAATTCTGCAACTAGACCAATGCCCAAGTCACCTATTAGCAGGAACCATGTATTGCTAATTTGCTGAGCCTTATAAGACAAGCATGATATATGTTCTGCTACAGCTTCCCATGTTGGTTGACATGGTACCATTTCTTTATAGCTTTCTCTTTCTTATATATGTTGCCAACTGCCAGGTCATCTGCTGTTGTGTTGTATGCCCCTACCTATAAGATTGAGATACACCTCAATCCAGTGAAATAGATCTGGACCTTTAGTTGATATTTATAACAGCTATCCCTCTATGGTGCTGTAACATGTTTGCAATCTTTCTGGTGATGGCTACTGTTGACCTATTACAAGCTGCTGTCCATACAATCTCATACTCTAAAGCAAGATATGTAAGATTATACCCAATGGATATGTGGATAATGTTTACAGAAATGCAATAAAATATATATTAGCCAGCATCACCACTAAATGGACTTCATGATTTGTAAGTCATTTTCCTGGTTGCACATTTCTTGTTCTCTTAATGATGAAATTCATTCTTGCAGATGAAATTTCTTCACAGCCATTTAGATGAGGGCAATGCTGACAGTATATACCTTAATTTCTCAAAAACATCTGACATTGTTTTCTATTTCATGTTTTTGAAGCTAATGACCAGTCCTTGTCTGACCTGCAGCACCATAAGTTTGTTGTGTGTTTTGCTAACAGAGGACAGACTGTAAGGTGGAATTCTGCGTCTCTTATTCCACGCCCATAGATGAAGAAATTCACAGTCTTTCTTAATGATATGGCCAACCTTTGCAACAACTCAAATCTAATGCAGTATGCTTCTGATTTAATTATTGTGCCAGCAGACCACACAATCACTTCAAGTAGCAAAAAAATACAAGCCAGTCTCCACAACTTACCAACTTGACATACACAAGCATCTCACTGCATGCAAAACAGTCATCATTGTTCACATCCAAAGTCCATATGGATGAATGTTTTGTACCTCCTAACTTGGCCAATACACCCCAGTTTCAGTATTATTTCTTTAGACTCATTTCTGTTTCAGTACTATTTCATCAGACAAATAACAGCTCTAACTAACCAAAGTTTGATCATATGAATAATGTTATTTTTGGGACTAGCCACAAATAGGTTCATAGGTTCATACTAGGCTATCTGCCCTAGGGCATTTATAAGCCTAGCCAGAGTATGTTTGGCTTTCGCCACCCATTTTAAATTAATTTTGCTATGCCCTTTTTCGAGGTTAGTATACTGTGCCTCTGTCTAACAGTGGCACAGAAGTGATACCCGGGGTAAACCTACGATCTTCCATCCACTCATCAAGATTCCTCTTGAAAAGAGTCAATGAGGGACTCTGCCTAACCTGGACTGGGATTTTATTCCAGAGTGAAGGGAGCCTCTGGGTTATGAATCTGTCCCTCCAGCATGTCCTATTTATTTCAGTGCTGAGGTTCAAGTCTCTCGAGCGTGTAGCTCGATGGGATTTGGATTTTTTGAGGTGCAGCATGTCCCTTAATTCTGGGTTGGACATGGCCTTATATGTGAGGCACAGGTCACCTCTGAGCAGGTGGTATGCCACTGAGTAGAGCTGGAGTTTCTTTAACCGGCAGCATATGGCATCTGTTTGAGCCCTTTGATCCTCTTGGTGAGGTACTTTTGGGGTCTTTCCAGTTGCTGCAGGTGTTTGGTAAGGTACATCCCAAAAGGGGCATTGTACTCAATTATGGGCCTGATGAGGGATGAGTAAAGAGGCACGATGACCTCTCCTAATCTAGATGTGAATCCCTTCATGATTAGGTGGGCTATATAAAATGTTTTTCTAACCACTTTGGCCACGTGGTTGTCAAATGAGAGATTGTTATCAACTTGGGTCCCCAGGTCCCTAATTACTTCTTCTGTACTTAATGGATTACCACCTATGTGGTAATTTGTGGGCACTTTGTTTTTGCCAAAGGGGATGACTATAAATTTTGGCATTTAGCTTGAGGCCATGGCTCTGGCACCAGTTGTCTGTTTCTACGAGGCCCTTTTGGAGGATGCTTGTGTCAGCTGGAGAGTCGATTATGGCGCCCAGTTTGCAGTCATCTGTGAACTTGGTCAGCCACAGTCCTTCCGTGTTGGCCTGTACCTCCGAGAAATATATACCAAACAAGAGAGGTCCCAGGACTGAGCCTTGTGGGATGCCACTTGTAACTGGTTTTTAGACTGACATGGCTCCAGCAATTCTAACCATGTGGGCTCTGTCCTTGAGCCAGTTTGCAACCCATCTAGTGACATAGGGGTTTATATTTAAGCTGGTGAGCTTATCTATAATGCCCGAGTGGGGTATTGTATCGAAGACTTTTGCGAGGTCCAGATAGGCTGTGTGGACCACCTTCCCTTCGTCAATGGCCCTGGTGACTGCTTCAAAGAAGTCAACCAGGTTTAAGAGGCAGGATCTGCCCTTAACAAAGCCAAACTGGGTAGGATCCAGTGTCTGTAGGTCCCCAACATCTTTATTTATGAGGTCCATGATGATCCTTTCCATAGCTTTGCAGACCAAGCTAGTCAGGCTTATGGGGCGATAGTTTCCAGGGTCCGTTGAGGCACCACCTTTGTGGAGAGGGACCACTGTTGCTGTACGCCACTCTTTGGGTACATATCCTGTAGTAAGGCTGAGATTGAACAGTAGTTTATGTTTGGGTTTAGCTCTTCTTGGAGTTCATGCAGGACGCAGCCTAGGACACCGTCTGGTCCCATTGATGCTGTGTTTTTTGCTTTGGAGAGGGCGGCTCCCACCTGAGAATCTGAGATGTCAGGGGGGCAGCACTCTGCTGGGATAGATATTTGCCCTTTTGGTGGGGAGGGGGGGGGAGTTTGCACTGAACCTGTCAGCTAGGATGTTGGCAATGTTTGTGGGATCAGTGTATTTTTTGTCATTTTGGATTAATTCTGAGCATATCTGGGAATTCCCACTCAGGTTTCTAACATAACTAAAGAAAGCCTTGTGATTATCCTTGGTGTCCTGTGCAATTTTTCTCTCGAAGCTGGCCTTTGACGATTTTATGAGTGCCCTTAGTTTTTTGCTAATACTGATCAGAGATGCCATCCCTTTTTGGGATTTTGCTCTATCATGTAGTAGCTTCCTCCTTCTATTGTATAGTTTGTTTATGGCTGGGGTCCACCAGACAGGTCGTCTGCCTTTGGAGGATTGGGTCTTGGTTTTATTTGGGATTGCATGATCCATGCAGTCCTGAAGGTGTTCATAGAATGCATTTATAAAGGATTCTGCGGTCTGGGCCGTATTTTCCACAGGCCCGGGGGCTTTGAAGGATTCCACCTCAGTTTTGAGGACTGTGAAATTTGCTTTAGAGAAGTTTTTCACTGTGGTTTTCTGGGCAGGAGGTGGGGTCAGGATGTGAATATCCAGTGAGATCAGTTTATGGTCTGATTTTACCAGTGAGGGATACACTTCTGGTCTGGAGCATAGAGTCCCCATGTTGGTGATGATCAGATCCAGTATGTTTTCCCCTCTTGTGGGAGTGGTAACAAGTTGTTCCATAGCATTTGAGTTTATGAATTCTAGGAACCTTTGGGCAAGGGTGTTGGAGCTAGAGTAATGCTCCCAATCTATGTTTGGGTAGTTGAAGTCGCCCAATATAATGGTGTTCGGAGAGACCTTCATATTTTCCAGTGTTCTCAGGAAGGCTGAGTGGGGTTCCTGGGTTTGGGAGGGTGGTCTGTAGCAAGCTATAAACTGGAAGGCAGTTTTACCCACTGTTAGTTGCACATGGATAGTCTCTGATGCTTCGTGCTTTGCCACCAACCTGGAGGTGTGGATATCTTTGATGAATATCGATACTCCCTCCTTTTGTGGTTCGGTCCAAGTTTTGGGGCCGAAAAGCATGGTATGAGGTATAACCTGGTAGTGCTGGGGTGCTCTCTCGACCCTTGAACCAGGTTTCTGTTACTGCACAGATATCGATGTTCTCCATGCTAAGGAGAGTTTCGAAAGTGCATCTTGAGGTTTAGACTTCTAGCATTGAGTAGCATTACTCTTAGTTTCTTATCCCTTGTGATACCTATGGAGGTGGGTTTGTCTTTTGAGCCTTGCCTAAAAAAGGCACTATGGGGGTAGCAAGAGCCTTTGCCAATATCTGAAAGCCCAGGGGTGACAGGTGCAAGCCGTCCCTAGCAAAGCATTGTGGCTTGTCGTGCATATCATCCCAAGCTGATAGGCATTGGATCCCCTTTGAATGACAGCAATACTTAAGCCAATTGTTGAAATTGATCATCTTGTCTTCATACTGTGGCATCATTCTTGGTGAGGGTAAGATGCTACTCAAGGTCAGGGTCATACCAGCCTGGGCAACATGCTCAGAGAGCTCCTCTATGTCTCTTTTCATGTAGTCCAGGGAGGTACGTCTCAGGTCATTCACACCAGCATGGACAATGACTGAGTCATATTTGTACTTGCTTTGGAGTGACCTGAGTGCTTGTGTTATGTGGCGGATCCTAGCGCCAGACAGGCTGCTCACCGTGACCTTCTCCTTGTTCAGCCTGGTGAGCGGGACGTCAGTGTGCCTGACGATAGAGTCACCTATTACAAGTGTATCAGGTGTGTTGTTTAGCCTTAAGGGCTGTGACTGTTCGGCACACTGGCTTTGTAGACTTTTGAATGCACAATCACGTCTTACAGATATTACTTGATTTTCAATTGTTAATTTGCAGTTGCTGCAGTCCCTTTTCTACTTTGCCCATTTTTCAAAGGATTACAGCATTCACTTTATCTGAAACTGGACCAAGCATACAAAAAGACATAGGTCATCATAAATTTCACTAGTCTGAAGCATGGTCAGGTGACCTATGGCAATTCTTTTTTCTGTCCCCATATCTATAAACTATCATGATGCTATGTACTCTGCTCCCATATGTAAAATATGGGCTAAATTCCAATACACTTCTTTTGTCTAAGCAACAATAAATTCTAATGGATGTTCAAAAATAAAGTGCTGTCAGTAGTTTATTTACAGTATTTATATATTAATTTATTTTATTTACTATTTGTTCACCGGGTGAGTTGACTGGCCGAATGACTCTTTTCAGCCACAACCTGAGCTCAGAGAGCAGAAAATACAACAAGGTCTTCCAATCAACAATATTATATACAAAATAAGTACCTAGCAAACTGCAGAGCATAGTAAGATTGAATGCAAATAGGGTAACATTAAAAGATCCGGAGTACATTAAGGAAAAAAATATATGTACAAAATGCAAGCTAAGATTTGCACAAAATACATTGCAATCATATATATATATATATATATATATATATATATATATATATATATCTATAGAATACATAACCTCCTATATACATATGAAATATTTATGTATAACATGCCATATTAAGATGCTGATAAAAGTTTATTAAATGTATTTGATTATTCTTGATGTGGGATCATAAGTTCCATATCCCTTGTCATGGTAGCAGTTGCAGATAGATTCAGTAAAGGGATACCCTTTAAGTTCATCTTCGAAGCTTTGAATGGTTTCTAGATTTCTGATGTTTTTTGATGTTTATAGGCAGGTGGTTTCAGGTAGCAGGTCTCAGTCTAGGAAAGGTTTTCTCACCCACAGCAATTTTAAATAAAGGGTATAGTAGAGGAAAAACTGTTGTCCTGCATACTTCTGAGTGCAAGTAAAGATAATTTCACTCTTAAAGGGAGGCAATGATGGGGTTACAGCACCTTGTAAATTGGAGTACTTAGCAGAAAAGTGGCCCTATAAGACATTTAGATCTATATGGAATTTTTTAGCAAATTGCTATGGTGCATCTGAGGGTCTGCTAATTGAATCTTCTTCGTCTTTAGGCTTTTCCCGGTTAGGGGTTGCCACAGTGGATCACCTGTCCGCTCATTATTGGCAGTGGAGTTTTTACAGTGTCAAGTTGCCAGCCCAGCACCCAACCTTCCACAGAAGGCACACACACATGCACACACTCATGTCTAGGGCCAATTTAGAGTGTTCAATCCACCTACAGCATGTCTTTGGGATGTGGGAGGAAACCCACGCGACCACAGGGAGGACATGCAGACTTCACAAAGAAGGCACCCCAGCCAAGGATCGAACTGGAGAACCTCTTGCTGTGAGGTGACAATGCTAACTGCTGCACCACTGTGACCGCCCAAGGGTCTGCTAATAGAATAATCTGCAAATTTTAATCTCAGCTGTGCATTATGTAAGTATTGTAATGAGAAATGGAAGGCCTTATATAAGGTGAGGTATTAAAATATTTCTAGCAGTGGCTCAGCAATCAGTAGGTAAAAAGAGGTGACTGATCTTGACACACAGTTTTAATTGAGCAAGGACATTATTAGAAATCTGTGTGTGTGGAAAAAGGAGTAGGGCTGAGTATTAGGCCTAGCTGCCACTCTTCAGTGACATATGTTCCCATTAAGATCTATTAGGAGAATAGGAGACATCTAGATAATAAGATTAATTGTTTTTTTTCCTTAATATATAATGAATGGAAACAATTCAAATGCAAGTAACTATTCACAAATGTAAATTCTCTGTATATTATAGATACAATTTAATGTGCAGCTTTGTTATATTTAAGTTCAAGAGCTAGGAATGCACTCTTATCAGAAACATTATATGTAAATGACAAAAACTCTGTAGCAAAATTCATTTCTGAAATAAAAATACCCATGTATTCATAGCATCAACACCGACAGACAACTTACGCTGCACACATTTTCACAAGGCCCGATCAATCTTGTCAATGCTCAAAAGCTGCCAGGCATGATCATTTGGAGTCTTTAATAATACCTTGGTTTCTACTTGTGAGGACTTCTTGAGTTGCTTATCCTGCTTGCCACCATGTATGTATGTACCTGTAATCAAAGTGCATGCACAAAAATGTGCAATGGCAGCTGGACACCTCCTGGACCCATGCAGCAGCAGTGGTCAAAAAAGAAATACCACACCTACCACACCCCAGTATCACAGGCATTGTTTTCATCTGCTTTCACTGTCCTGTGCCCAACAAACTACAACCAAGATGTGCTACAGGAAAGAAGATTGAAGATATAGATAAGGGCATTGTGAACAAACTCATGGAATTAAGCATAAATCCTGTGTAACTCACTGGATAGCCAGCTGGCTCACAGACAGAACCCAGGAAGTTAGGACTGGATACATCACCTTCACAAAGAGGCCAGACACATTTGGAGTCCCCCCAGGATCTTCGCTGGTCCACTCCTCTTTGGAATCTATTTTTCAGTCAAAAAAAGTCAAAGTCAATGTCAAGGACCTCTGGCTTGCCAGGTGTTTAGATGACTGAAGCTAAGAGCAATCACAGAAACCCCTTAAGATAATAATATCTTACAGGAATGTCTATCACAGACAAATGATAGTACTTTTGGGAAGTCAGCCACCAAGGGAAACTACCACATTGATAAAACACCCCTAAAAGTATACACATTAGGCAGGGATTTAGGGAGTCTTATAGATAGTAACTTAGCTTTGACCAATATGTATCTAAGGTTATAAAAAAGGAAATCATTATGCTTTACTCAACATAGAAGTAATGGCATGGCATCAATGTCCAGGGACGTCATTGTACCACTGTACACAGAGCTCATCAGGCCCATCA
The DNA here is from genome assembly GCF_019279795.1 of Protopterus annectens. Taxonomy (NCBI): domain Eukaryota; kingdom Metazoa; phylum Chordata; order Ceratodontiformes; family Protopteridae; genus Protopterus; species Protopterus annectens. Next base: position 588,343,195 of record NC_056726.1, on the reverse strand, counting down.
CCGAGTTTAATGCCCCACTTCACTATGTATATAACCATGCACATGCAATAAATGGAACATCCACGGATGTTCAGTACAAAAAGAATAGGGCTTAAACACAATGTCCTTTCAGATCACTTCAAGGGCCTATCTCTGTACTTTGTTTCCTACAGACTGCTGAGACATGATTTTTGGCTGACATACAAGGAATCCTTGGATCTGTCTCTGAAGGAACTTTTGCATATCAACAAAATGAACAGCACCAGAACTACTAAATCTAAGGATTTAAACTTTGCTTGTAACATAGATATGACATATTGAAGGGACAGGCATGTATCAGAAAATCCCCATTGCCTGGAATAGGCTTCCCATCCATGTGGAAAAGATCCTTTCCCTAACCGTAATCAAGCACCACCTGGAACAATTGATGAGAAATTGTAACTTCGCCCTTGGTATGACACCTATGTCTTTGATGGCTGGAGATAGCTATTAAATCAACAATAACTAACATACATCCCTTAAAATAATAACCTGTAAGGCATAATAAATTATGGGATACATTTGGGTTGTATAGCGAGGCTTATAAAGGCCCCTTTGGTCATTAGCCTAGTATATACCCATGAACCTTACAGAAACTGTCTGATAAGTGTTGTGCAGGGAGTATACTTCTCTAGCTAATTGTGATTTATCTACTGTGAAGAGCAGTCAGGTTGCATGTATTTATGAAGAATGATTAAGGAAATGACATTAGGTTTTCCTAATCCCTTATTGGCTATTATGATGGGTGATAAAGGTAATATTTGGTCAAAGTTGGGGCATGATATGGATTAGTAATATTGAAAATAGATCATGGGCAGGACTCACGAAGGCTTGCACGGAGTCTAAGAGTAGTGTAAGACTCCATGCAGCCTTCGCGATCCAGGAACAGCCCAAAGTCCATGTAAGAGACAAGCTAAAACGTCTCTTACATGGAGTGGGCATGGATAAGCTAATCACCTCACTTGCAGCTGAATAGCATGCAAATGAGGATGATTAGTGATCCAGGAAGCCCAGAACAGCCCATGTAAGAGCCGTTTTAGCTGCAGAAATGTACTCAGTTGACAAGTGAGTACGTTTCTGCAAAAAACGCAATGGAGCCATGTCAGCTCCAAATAAAGGGTGCATATGAGTCAGGCAGCATGCCAATGGCCAAATATGTGGCCATTGGCAAGGTAACCTGATGCAAATATATTAAAAATATAATTTTTTTTTTCAGCGATCGCCGATGTTTAAACCCAGTGCAGCCCCGCGCAAATGAGCTGCACTGTATAAAACATAAAAACGAAGGTTATAAACCCACAAATGTGGGTTTTATGCAATACATGGAATGTCAATGCAGGGACCAGCAGACCAAAACCAACATGGCTACCGTGTAGTGGTTGCTAAGGGGGGAAGCTGAGTCTAAGACATGTAACTAAGCATTAGTAGGCAATCTGATGCAAATGAGTGTTAAGATACTGAATTCCACTGTCACATAGCAAATGAGCACAGTCTGAGTAGTGTAAGAGTTACAGAAGGGAGAGGAACAGAGTAGGATATAGGTGACATCACAGGGGGGAATGGTAGAAAGAAATGCAGTTCATTTGAGGTCAGAGTTACATGACAGATGTCAGACAGATATCATGGAAAGAGGTGTGCCACTAGATAAGCAAGAGAAAGTCAAGAAATGGAAGGTGTACACTGTTGCCTACACTGAAGTTTCTTGCTGGGCGTGCATGCGCACGTGTGCACACTATGAAGTGCGAGTAAGGCAGTGTGCACACGTGTAAGGCAGACTGAGCATGTGGGAGCGTGTTGGGAGATGTTTAATACTGTTTGCATGGGTGTGCATGCGTTTTAATCCGAATAAGCAGATTCTGAACCGTGTAAGCATGTGTGCGCGCGTGTAAGCCACTGTGAGCGTGTTTCTGATGGTTTCACACAGCTCCTCCCTGAGGAAACAGAGAGGAAAAAGGAAGCAACAGATTTAGTAGGAAGCTAGCAGGGAATACTGCTGGAGCTAGCAGGTGAAAACAATTAGAAGCAGGCAATTACACAGGCAGAATAGTAGCCCAGCCCAGCACTTAAAACTCTGCAAACAGCAGTGCAGGATGTTTCTCTCAAGAGACACTGCAAGACAGGAGTAAGCTATTAGAAGTGAAAACTGAAAAAGCTTAACTCAGAGCAGAAATGTTAGGGGCTGCCATAGCTGTCATAATGAGACAAAGGCAACTTGCTGAGGGTGGTGACAATGCAGATGGTGCCAGACAACCCACAGTGAGGAGACGGAGAAGAGTGTACAGGCCCAGGGTCACCTACCACGGGTTACATGAGCTGGAGATAGTAGAGCGCTATAGAGTGGACAGAGACCTCCTGCAGCAAATAGTGGAGCTGTGCAGGCCACACGCCACACACAGAACCAACAGAGGGGAACCCATCCCAGTGGAAACCAAGGTATGTGTTGGCCTAAGAATACTAGCAACAGGTACCTTCCAGAGACCAACTGGTGATATGATGGGGATATCACAGGCATCAGACTCCAGGGTACTGCACCAGTTCCTGGATGCCATGTCAGCACATGTCGGTGATCATGTATACTTCCCCAATGCCCGTGAGGTATTGGCCAGCAATATGCGTCTCTTCCAGCAAATAGCGGAATACCCTGAGGTAGTGGGTGCAATAGACTGCACGCACATATGCATCAAAGCACCAGCCAGTGAGCATGGTAGGGCATACATCAACCGCAAGGGCTTCCCCTCCATCAAGTGCCAGGTCGTGTGTGATGCCCAGGGCATAATAATGAATGTGTGTGCTGGCTGTCCTGGGAGCTACCATGATTCCCACATCTGGCATTTGACGCAGCTGTACCAGACATTTGCCAATGGGGACATCCTGCACGGACACCTAGTGGGAGATGCAGGTTATGCACTGGAGCCATGGCTGATGACACCCATCAGAAACGCACACACACCTGAACAGGAACGCCATAATGAGGCACACACACAAAAACGTAATGTAATAGAGCGTGTGTTTGGGCTGCTCAAGTCACGGTTCCGGTGTCTGGACACATCTGGTGGAGCCTTGCAGTACACACCAACTACATGTACACAAATTGTCATGGTATGTGCTATGCTACGTAATATGATCTTGCGAAAACAGCTGCAGCAGGACCAGCATAGTGCCGGGCCAAACAGCCCCCCACCATTGCCAAGACCATCACAGGCAGAGCGTGACTCAGAGGAGGAACAACCTGAGCCTGCCCCAGTAGGCAGAAGGAGGCGTGCCCAGTATGCCCTGGCCTTGGCAAAGAGGCAACGCATAGCACATACACTGGCTCAGTAGGAACCCTGGGAATGATACCACCTCTGACTCACTCAAATAATAACATGGATGCCTACAATGACATGACCTGCTCACAAACATGTACAGGGAAGTGTAATATGTGCATCCGACAGAGGCAGCCCTGCAGCACCACCTGAGGCATGAATGCCATGTGTTAAGTAATGTAACACCATGTACTATATGCACACCTGAGGACCCTGACTAACATCCTACCCTCACCAAGCATCATGCCACAATATGACAATGAGATGATTAAGTGCAATAATTGACTGAAGTATCGCAGTTAGTCAAAGGGGATCCAATGTGTGCCAGTCTGGGATGACATGCTGAGCATGACATGATGCTCCACCTGCTAGGACTGGCGTGCACCTATCAGTGCAGGCCGTATGGATACTGGCAAAGGCTGTTGTTACCCACAGTGTGCCCTGAATAGGTAAGGCTCAAAACACAAACTTATCTCCATAGGTATCAGAAGGGATAAGAATAAGATAAGGGATAAGTCGAAACAGCAAGATGCATGCAGTCTAAACTCACCCAGTATGGAGAATGTTGATAACTGTGCTGTAACAGAAAACTGAGTCAAGGCTCACAACAGCACCCTAACACTACCAGGTTACACCTCATACTGTGCTGTGCAGCCTCAAAACATGGAACAAGCTACAAAAGGAGGGTGACTAGCAAGAATAGTCAAGGATAACCACACCCCCATGTTGGTACCACAACAAGAAGCAGCATGGACTAGCCATGGTCAAGTAACAGTGGCTAAAACTGCCCCCCAGTTTATAGCCTGCTACAGACTACTGTCCCAACACCAGGAACTGCACCTGGCCTATGCTGGAATACATGAATATATCAAGTCCTCCAAACCAAATTATATTGGATGACTGAAAATACCCAGACATAGACTGGGAGCATTATACTAGCTCCAACAGTGTAGGACAAAAGTTCATAGAATCCATAAACCAAAAGGCCCAGGAACAACGTACCACTCCCACAAGAGGGGTAAGCATACTGGATGTGATAATCAGCAACATGGGTACTGGATGGCAAGATGAGAAGTGTATTGCTCACTGGTAAAACCAGACCATAGAGTAATCACACTGGATATACAAATCCTGACCACAGTCCCTGGCCAGAAAACCACAGTGGAAAACATGTGTAAAGCAATATTTGCACTCCTCCAAACTGATGTGGAATCCATTAAAGGTCCTGTGCAGGTGCAAAATATGGGCCACACCTCAGAACCTGTAATACAGCCATTCCATGAATACTGCCAGGAATGCTTGGATTATGCAATCCTAAATTAAAACAAGACACAATGCCATACACGCAGGCATCTGGCATGGTGGACACCAGCCATAACCAAACCATGCAAGAGAATGAGGAAGCTACTACATGATAGAGCAAACATAAACAATGAAGTTTAAAAAAGTTCAGTTACAGGCTTGCTGTTCTTGAACTGTTTTGTAAGTTTCTGTGAGGCCATTTTTGCTTGGGCTAAAGGAAAGTCTCTGTTGCAATCCTAAAGTAAAACAAGGCAATGCCATAAACATCTGGCATGGTGGACACCAGCCATAACCAAACCATGCAAGAGAATGAGGAAGCTACTGACTTGATAGTTTTTGGCAAACATAAACAATGAAGTTTCCAAAACTCCTTACAGGCTTCCTGTTCTTAAAACCTAGTTGCCTTGTAAGCATCTTTTAGGCCATTTTGCTGTTGGTGAAGCACCAAGAGGAGAAGTATTTTTTCTCTGTTGATCAGTGGCAGTGAAAAACATAGTTTTTCTGCATAGTTGCCTATTTTGAGCATTTTCTGGTTTGTTAAACTTGATTTCTGCATTAGTAGCTGTATTTAGAGCACAACCAAAAGCTGTTTACTGAATTTCCTGTTTGCACTTAATTTTAAAATAGTTTTTTCTCAAAACTTGCATATTTTCTGTCTTTGGCCTAGCACTCTTGTGTGGGGTCATTTACTGCACTGTTATAACTTGATATTACTTGTAAACCTCTGCTATCTCTGAAAAACAAAACAAAAAAAAAATCTTGCTTTTTTCCCACTTTTCTGAGATTTAAAAAAGTTCAGTTACAGGCTTGCTGTTCTTGAACTGTTTTGTAAGTTTCTGTGAGGCCACTTGGGCTAAAGGAAAGTCTCTCTGTTGATCAGTGGCAGTGAAAAACATTGAGCTGCTTCCCTGCCCCCGTGGGAGTGGTTACTGACTTGAAACTGTAGTTTTATTGGCCGTTTTGGGTCAATTCCTGGCTCTTTCCAGCCCCTGCTATCAAGCACGCTTTAGCACGATTTAGCGCGGAGTTGCCACTAGAGCAGCATCGTTTAACAAGGTTAAACTTTTTCTGGCTCCATAAAGTCTGTTCTTCATTTTTTCCCTTAGAACTGCTCTACTAGTAATCTAAACAGTATATCCCTTAACTAAAAAGCGCAGCACTTGTTCCTAAAAGCTTTTTTTTTCTCCAAAAAAAAAAAAAAAAAAGCTCAGCACTTGTCTTAAAAGCATCTTCTTTTCAGGTTTAGCACTTCTGTATTATACAAAGTCCCTCACTAGCAAACCTCCCCGAGGAGTACCCACTTCCTTACTAAGTCCTCTCTTATTCAGTTACACCCTAACTTCTTAAATTCTCTAGCACAAAGAAGGGCCAGATGCTGGCGGCCCCTCCAGTCCAGTTGGTGAATTTAGAATATTGAGGCAATGTTACAATTGCCTCATGTACACAGACAACCCTCCTCCTCCCACATAACACAAATACTTGTGAGAGATGCAGCTATTTAGCCAAACTGGAGGCTGAGCTCTCTCAACTCAGGACTGGCAAGACCAGACAGGAGGAGAAGGCAACTACACACACCACAAAACCAGTCTCACATAAAGCTATCACAAAAATGAATCAAACACATAAACACACAAAGACATACTTGGAGGCTCTGAGCAAAAATTTACCTAAACAGCAGAGGCCTCCAAAGCAGACACCCAAGCAACTGCCACCTCATGACACACCACAGGCAACACATAAACCACAAAATCAGTGTGCAAAGCAGTCACAGCCCTTAAGGCCAAATACAACACCAAACATACTTGTCATAGGTGACTCCATAGTCAGACACACTGACGTCCCACTCACCAGACTGAACAAGGAGAGGGTCACAGTAAGCTGCCTATCGGGCGCTAGAATCCACCACATAACACAAGCACTCGGGTCACTCCACAGCAAGTACAAATATGACACAGTCATTGTTCATGCTGGTGTGAACGACCTGAGACGTACCTCCCTAGACAACATGAAAAGAGACATAGAGGAGCTCTCTGATTATGTAGCCCAGGCAGGTATGACCCTGACCCTGAGCAGTATCCTTCCTTCACCAAGAATGATGCCACAACATAGAGACAAGATGATCAGCTTTAACAATTGGCTTAATTTCTGGTGTCATTCAAAGAGGATCCAGTGTCTGTCTGCCTGGGATGACATGCTTGACAAGCCACGCTGCTTCGCAAGGGATGGCTTGCACCTGTCACCCCTGGGATTCTGGATATTGGCTAAGGCTCTTGCCACCCCATAGTGCCTTTTTTAGGCAAGGCTCAAATTCTAAACCTACCACCCTAGAAAATAAAAATGGGAAGAAACTAAGGGTAATGCTGCTCAATGCCAGAAGTCTAAATCTCAAAATGCATGCACTTGAGGCCCTTCTCAGTATGGAGAACATCGATGTCTGTGCTGTGACTGAAATCTGGTTCAAGGCTCCTGAAAGCACCCTGGCACTATCAGGTTTTACCTCATATCATGCGTTCCGGCCCCAAAACCCAGACCACACCACAAAAGGAGGGGGTGTATCCATATTCATCAAGGATACCCACACCTCCAGGTTGGTGGCAATGTACGAAGCATTGGAAACCATCCAGGTGCAATTAACCATAGGCAAAATTGCTCTACAATTTGTAGCATGCTACAGGCCACCCTCTCAAACTCAGGAACCCCACACAGCCTTCCTGAAGACACTGGAGGGTATAAATGTATCTCCAAACACCATTATATTGGGTGACTTCAACTACCCGAATATAGACTGGGAACATTACTCAAGCCCCAACTTTCTAGCCCAAAGGTTCCTGGAGTTCATAAATTCAAATGCCATGGAACAACTAGTCACCGTTCCCACAAGAGGAGAAAATATACTAGATCTCATGATCACAAACATGGGGACAAAATGCTCCACACCGGAAGTATATCCTTCATTGGTGAGATCAGATCACAAATTAATCTCACTGGAAATCCACATCCCGCCCCCGCCCCAAACAAAAAAGACCACAGTGAAGAATTCTCTAAAGCAAACTTCACACTACTCAAGACTGGTGTGGTATTCTTCAAGGCCCCCAAGCTAGTGGAAACCACAACCCAAGCTGCGGAAGCCCTTACAAATGCCTTCTATGAACACCTCCAGGACTGCATGGATCAGGCAATCCCTAATAAAACCAAGACTCTTTCCACCAAGGGCAAACATCCAGTCTGGTGGACCCCAGCCATAAACAAACTTTACAATAAGAAGAGAAAGCTGTTACATGATAGAGCAAAATCCATAAAAGAGAAGACACCCTTGATCATTATTAGTAAAAAAATACGAGCACTCATAAAATCATCAAGGCCAACTTTGAGAGAAAAATTGCCATAGATTCAAAAGACAATCATAAGGCCTTCTTCAGCTATGTTAGAAACCTGGGTGGAAACTCCAAGATATGCTCAGAATTAGTCCAAAATGATACAAAAATCACTGAACCCACAGACATTGCCAACATACTGGCAGACAGGTTCAGTGCAAACTTCACCCCCCTCTCCCCCCCAAAAAGAGAGATAACTATCCCAGCGGAGTGTAGCCTCCCAGACATCTCAAATGCGCAGGTGAAAGCTGCTCTCTAAAGCTAAAACACAGCATCAGTGGGACCGGATGGTGTCCCGGCTGTGTGCTACACGAACTCAATGAGGAACTAAACCCGCACATAAGGCAGCTGTTTAATCTTAGCCTTACCACAGGATACGTGCCCAAGGAGTGGCGTACGGCAACTGTGGTCCCACTCCACAAAGGCGGTGCCTCTACGGACCCTGGTAATTATCACCCCATAAGCTTAACAAGCCTGGTCTGCAAAGCTATGGAGAGGATCATAATGGAACTCATAAACAAAGACATAGGGGACTTGCAGACATTGGACCCAACCCAGTTTGGCTTTGTCAAGGGCAGATCATGCCTTTTGAACTTGGTCGACTTCTTCGAAACAGTCACCAAGGCCATTGATGAGGGAAAGGCAGTCCATACAGCCTACCTTGACCTTGCAAAAGCTTTCAAAACAATACCCCACTCGGGTATTATAGAGAAACTTACCAGCTTAAATGTAAACCCATATGTCACAAGATGGGTTGTAAACTGGTTAAAGGACAGAACCCACAGGGTTAGAGTTGGTGTCGCCATGTCAGACTCCAAGCCGGTCACAAGTGGTGTCCCACAGGGCTCAGTTCTTGGCCCCCTGTTGTTCGGCATCTACGTCTCAGAAGTACAGGCAAACATAGGAGGACTATGGCTGACAAAGTTTGCAGATGACTGCAAACTGGGCGCCATAGTGGAAAGTACATCAGACACAGATATCCTTCAGAGGGGTCTCACGGAAACTGATAGCTGGTGCCAGAGCCATGGCCTGAAGTTAAATGCCAAAAAATGTATAGTCATACCCTTCGGGAAAAACAAGGTAACCCCAAGCTACCATATAGGTGGCAATCCACTAAGCACAGAAGAGGTTATCAGGGACCTGGGGACCCAGGTTGACAGTGGCCTTTCTTTTGACACTCACATTGCTAAAGTGGTTAGAAAGACCTTCTACATTGCTCACCTGATCATGAAGGGATTCACATCCAGATCAAGTGAGGTCATTGTTCCCCTGTACTCTTCACTTATCAGACCAATGATCGAGTACAATGCCCCATTCGGGATGTATCTCACCCGACACCTGCAGAAATTGGAGAGACCCCAAAATTTCCTCACCAAAAGGATAAAGGGACTTCAAAATCTGTCATATGCTGCCAGGCTGAAGAAACTCCAGCTCTATTCAGTCACATACCATCTGCTCAGAGGTGACCTGTGCCTGACATACAAGGCCATGTCCAACCCGGTATTAATGGACATGCTCCACCTCAAAAAATCCAAATCTACCAGATCCACTAGAGCAAGCGACTTAAACGTTAGCACGGATATAAATAGGACATGCTGAAGGGATAGATTTGTCACCCAGAGACTCCCTATGCTGTGGAATAAAATCTCGGTCCATGTGAATCAGAGCACCTCACTGGCTCTGTTCAAGAGAAATCTTGACCAGTGGATGGGAGATCGTAGGTTTACCCCGGGAATCATCTTTCTGTCACTGCTGGACAGAGGCACAACAAACTAATGGGTACAGTATTTTTTAACATAAGGGGTGGCGTAAGCCACAAAACTTTGGGCTAGGCTTATAAATGCCTTAGGGCAGATAGCCTAGTATAAACCTATGAACCTATGAACCTAAGTAATCACTGATCAGTAGTATGGCAATAAAATATGTCCACACATACAATCTACTAAGGCCAGCCACAACAAGTTGAATCTGTGAATCCTGAGGCAATGTTACACCTGCCCCAAGTACACAGACAACCCCCAACTCCACCCAAGAAATACAAATATATGTGAGAGATGCAACCATCTATCCAAACTGGAGGCTCAGCTCCCTGAACTCAGTACTCCCAAAACTAGTCAGGAGGAGAAGGTAACCACACACACCACAAACACAGTCCCACATAGACCTATCACAACTGCAAACCAAACACATAAACACAGAAAAACATTCCCGAGGCACAAATTACAAACACAGCACACCAACAGAGGCCTCTAAAGCAGACAACCAATCAAACAACCTCCAAACATAGCACATGCAACACATAGTACACAAAGCTGGTGTGCCAAACAGCCACAGGCCAGAAGGAGAAACAACATGCCTGATACAGTTGTAATAGGTGACTCCATAGTCAGACACACTGCTGTCCCGCACACCAGACTGAACAAGGGAAAGGGTACAGTAAGCTGCCTGTAGGCTGCCACAATACGCCACATAACAAAAGTATGCAGGTCACTCCAAAGCAAGTAGAAATATGATGCAGTCCTAGTCCATGCTGGTGTGAATGACCTGAGATGTACCTCCCTAGACTACATGAAAAGAGACATAGATGAGCTCTCTGATTATGTAGTCCAGGCTGGTATGACACTCACCGTTTGCAGCATCCTACCCTTACCAAGAATAATGCCACAGTACAAACATGGAATGATCAGTCATAGCAAGTGGCACACTTACTGGTGTCATTCCAAGGGGATCCAATGTCTGTCTGCTTGGGATGTCATGCTTGACAAGCCACGCAGCTGTTCTTGGGATGGCTTGCACCTGTTACCCCTGGGTGTCTGGATATTGGATAAGGCCTTTGCCACCTCCATAGAGCCTTTTGTAGGCAAGGCTGAAAAGACTAACCCACCACCCTAGAAAACATAAGTGGAAAGAAACATAAGGGTAATGCTGACCAATGCCAGATGTGTAAACCCCAATATGCATGCTCCCAAGGCCATCCCCAGTATGGAGAACATCGATGTCTGTGCAGTGACAGAAACCTGCTGCAAGCCTCCTGACAGCACACCAGCACTACCAGGTTATACCACATATCATGTGTCATGGCCCCAAAACCTGGAACAAAACATGAAAGGAGGGTGAGTATCCATATTCAGCACAGACACCCATATGTCCAGGTAACTGACAATGCACAAGGCATTGGAGTCCACCCATGTGCAACTAACTGTAGGCAAGACTGCTGTACAGTCTGTAGCATGCTACAGACCACACTCTCACACACAGGAACCCCACCCAGCCGTCCTGAAGACACTGGACAGTATGAATGTCCCACCAAATACCAAACAAGGTACCACAAATTACCACATAGGTGGTAAACCATTATGTATGGAAGGAGTAATCAGGGACCTAGGGACACAAGTGGACAGTAACCTGTTATGTGCCACTCACATCGCCAATGTGGCTAGGAAGACTGTCTACATTTGACACCATATCAGGAAAGGATTCACATCTACATCAACAGAAGTCATTGTGCCCCTATACTGTTCTCTTATCACACCCATAATCTAGTACAATGCCTCATATGGGATGTACCTTACCTGACACCTGCAGCAGTTAGAAAGACCTCAAAGGTACCTCACCAAGAGGATAAAGGGTCTCAAATATATGTCATATGCTGCCTGGCTGTAGACACCCCAGCTGAATGCAGTCACATACTGCCTACACAGAGGCATTGCATGCCTGTTGTAGAAGGCCATGCCCAACACAGGAGTAATGGACATGCTCCACCCCAGAAAACTCAAAGCCATCAGAGCTGTGAGAGTGAGAGATGTCAACCTCAACAAATAATGAAATAGGATGTGCTGGTGGGACAGATACATAATCCAGAGGCTCCCCACACCCTGGACCAGAATCCACTCCATGTTAGGCAGAGCCCTCACTGACACTCTTCAACAGGAATCTTGTCAAGTGGATGGATGATTGTAGAGTTACACTGGGGTCTTCACTGTGTCATGTCCAGACAGAGGCACAGCAAAGAAAATCATAAATGGCCATAACATTCACATAGCAACCGGTGGCAAAAGCCACACACACTCTGGCTAGGCTAACAAATGCCCTAGGGTGGATAGCCTAGTATGAACCTATGAACCTATGAAGATACAAATTGTACAGGACACTAAGGATAATCCCAAGGCTTTCACAACTGATGGTAGGAACCATGTTGGGAATTCACAGATATGCTCTGAATCACACAAATATCACAAACACACACACATATTGCCAACATACATCCTGACAGGTGCAGTACAACCCCCCCCCCGAATGCACAATATCTATCCCAGCAGACTGCTGCCCCCTGACATTGCAGATGCTGAGGTAACAGCCAGCATCTACAAAGCAAAACACACAGCAGCAATGGTATGACATGGTGTCCTGGGCTGAGTGCAACATGGACTCCAAGATGAATGGAATGCCAAATCACACTACTGCTCAATGTCAGCCTTACCACAGAATATGTACCCAAAGAGCAGTGTACAACAACAGTGGTCCTTCTCAACAAAGGTGTTGCCTGAATGGATACTGAAAACTACTACCCCAGAATCCTGAGAAGCTCGGTCTGCACAGCTATGGAAAGGATCACAGACATAAAGATATTGGGGACCTACTGACACCGGACCCTACCCAGTGTGGCTTTCTTAAGTGCAGATCCTGCCCCTAAACATGTTTGACTCAATTGAAACAGTCATTAAGGTCATTGATGAGGGCAATGTGGTCCACACAGCGTAGCTGGACCTTGCAAAGGCTTCTATACAATACCATACATGTTCATTATAGATAAGCTCACCAGCTTAAATATAAACCCCTATGTCAGTAGAGGGGTTGCAAAGCAGACCAAGGACAGAACAGACATGGTCAGACATGCTGCAGCCATGTCAGACTACAAACCAGATATAACTGGCATCCCACAAGGCTTGGTCCTGGGATCTCCCTCGTCTGGTATATATGTCCCATAGGTACAGGCAAACATGGAAGGACTGTGTCTGAACATGTTTGCAGAGGACTACAAACTGCTCACCATATATGATCCACCAGCTGACACAAGCATCCCACAAAAGGGCCACATAGAAACAGACAACTGGTGCCATAGCCATGTCAGCAAGCTAATTGCAGAAAAGTGTATAGTCAACCCCCGTGGATATACAGTAAGTGCTCACCAATAACCACATAGGTGTTAACCCATTATATAGTTAACATGTAATGAGAGACCTGGGGACACAAGGTGATAGATATCCTGCATTGGACAAACATGTGCTGTAGTGTTTACAGAAACATACCATATACCCACCTAATTATGAAGGTTGTCAGATCTAGATAAGGTGAGGTAATTGTGGCTCTGCAGTCATCCTTCATCAGCGGTACAATTGAATACAATAGCCCTGTGGGATGTACCTCAGCAGACACTTCCATCAACCGTAAAGTCCCCAGCAGTACCTCACCAGGAGTATCAAAGAGCTTGCACAAATGCCATGTGTTGCCTGTGTTGCTGGTATCAATAAACATGCTGCACCTTGTACAATCTGAATGGCAGTGAGCTATGCACATGAGAGACCTGAACCCCAGCACTGACTTACATAGGACAGGCTGTACTGCATGATCCATAACACAGAAGCCACCCCCACCCATGAGTGAACTCCCAGTACAGGCTACCCATAGAGTCACTTATCAATTTTCCTCAATAGAAATCTTGATGAGTGGATGGAAGATGGTAGCTTTCTCCTGGGTATCACTGTCATGTCACAGGTAGACAGAGGCACAGTATACTAACCATGACATATGTCATGGCAAACTCCACTTACAATGTGTGTTGAAGGACAAACACACTCTCCAACTAGCATTAGACATGGACTAGGGCACATCGCTAGTGTTTGCAAATGTACACTTATGTTGTGGAATACATTACCAATGTTGGACAAGCCTGGTTTAAGTAGTTCATATCTGAAAAGAATGCAACATGGTCAGATGTACACAACTGGCCCCTAACCAGGCTGTTGTGCTCACTATCGAAATGTAAAGCAGTGATAGCACTAAAGCCCAGGATACTGTCCACCACAGTCAAAGTACTACCAGTACACTATACAGTACTACAGTGTTAGGTCAGTGTGAAAGGATGTTGACAACTGTATGCAAAGTATCCCATGCAAACACTGCAGGCACAGTATAATCCTGTTGTGTTCACACACAAAGCAGTTGTACAGTAACTACACAACATGACACACAACACACAACCATAAACGAGTGATATTTGTTGAAGTTCACACTCATCCACAAATGTGGTAGGCTGCAGAGTTCAACATATGGAATGCTCACACTGGGCATGCTCACACACTTTGATAAATGAGACATATGTCAGATAACATGCCATGGGAAGGCTGAAATGGGCATGCTCACACACTTAGGCCAAATCTCAGTTTAGCAGCTGGACACACATATCTGGTATTTTTACGTGTTATTCCAGGAACCAACCACATTACAGCAGTCTGCCCAGTGCACACAGTTAAATGACTACAGAGACATACGTGATATAGTGGATCCCTCCCATATGCAAACATCTTCCACAGATGCACAAGTTGTTCATACAAACAGGGAATGCTATGGCAATAAAGATGTGCAAACAGTCTATCAGCAACAAATAATGTGCATTTGACAATTAAACATATGGGTGTAGAGGTCAACACTAGGCTGTTTGCCCTAGGGAATGACAGCTTAGCCAGAGTGTGCTTGGTGTGTGCCTCCCCACAGGATGCACAGTCCCCTTTCTAAATACCAATCTAAATACCAATGATATCAGCACCCTATAAGTACAGCAGGAGAAAAGAAACCTCCCAATAATGCGAATAGCATGCTTTGCTAATGCGTCTGTCACAAGTATCATCACATAGTTCGGTAAGGGTTTGAAACTTGCAAATACTCTGTGTGAGTGGGGTTGGTGTGTGTGTAAGTCTCTGGGAGAGAAATGTCCCTTTTGGCAACTGGGAAAACACACTACAGGATGCACATTCCCCTTTCTAAACACAGATGATGTCAGCACTCTATAAGTATAGCAGGAGAAAGGAAACCTCCCAGTAATGCAAATAGCACACTCTGCTAATGCGTTCGTTTCAAATGTCATAACATGCTTAGGTAGGCGATTGAATCCTGCAAATGGCAAGTGTGTGTGTTTGGCTGTGGGGGGTTAGTGTGTGTGAGAGAAATGTCCCTTTTGGCAACTAGGAGAACAGACTACAGGATGCACATTCCCCTTTCTAAACACCGATGATGTCAGCACTCTATAAGTATAGCAGGAGAAGGAAAACCTCCCAGTAATGTGAATAGCGCACTCTGCTAATACGTCCGTCTCAAGTGTCATAGCATGATTAGGTAGGGGTTTGAAACCTGCAAGTGTGTGTGTTTGTCTGAGGGGGATTTGTGTGTGTCCAATTTTGTGTGAGGAAAATGTCTCTTTTGGCAACTAGGAGAACAGACTACAGGATGCACATTCCCCTTTCTAAACACCAATGATGTCAGCACTCTATAAGTATAACAGGAGAGGAGAAACCTCCCAGTAATGTGAATAGCGCGCTCTGCTAATGTGTCTGTCTCAAGTGTCATAACATAGTTAGGTAGGGGTTTGAATCCTGCAAATGGCAAGTGTGTGTGTTTGTCTGAGGGGGATTCGTGTGTGTGCAATTTTATGTGAGGAAAATGTCCCTTTTGGCAACTAGGAGAACAGACTACCGGATGCACATTCCCCTTTCTAAACACCGATGATGTCAGCACTCTATAAGTATAGCAGGAGAAGAAAATCTTCCCAATCATGTGAATAGCATGCTCCGCTAATGTGTCTGTCTCAAGTGTCATAACATAGTTAGTTAGGTAGGGGTTTGAATCCTGCAAATGGCAAGTGTGTGTGTTTAGCTGAGGGGGGTTAGTGTGTGTGTGAGAAAAATGTCCCTTTTGGCAACTAGGAGAGCAGACTATAGGATGCACATTTCCCTTTCTAAACACTGATGATGTCAGCACCCTATAAGTAGAGCAAGAGAAGAAAAACCTCCCATTAATGCGAATAGCACACTCTGCTAATGCATCCTTTTCGAGTGTCATAACATAGTCAGATAGGGGTTTGAATCCTGCAAATGGGAAGTGTGTGTTTTTGGCTGAGGGGGGGTTAGTGTGTGTGAGGGAAATGTCCCTTTTGGCAACTAGGTGAACAGACTACAGGATGCACATTTCCCTTTCTAAACACTGTTCAGCTGAAGGCCATGGCTCTGGCACAAGTTGTCTGTTTCTATGATGCCCCTTTGGAAGATGCTTGTGTCGGCTGGAGAGTCAATTATGGTGGCCAGTTCGCAGTCATCTGCATATTTGGTCAGCCACAGTCCGTCCGTGTTGGCCTGTACCTCCAATAAATATATACCAAACAAGAGAGGTCCCAGGACTGAGCCTTGTGGGACACAACCCGTAACTGGTTTGGAGTCTGGCATGGCTCCAGCAATTCTAACCATGTGGGTTCTGTCCTTGAGCCACTGTGCAATCCATCTAGTGACATAGGGGCTTATATTTAAGCTGGTGAGCTTCTCTAGAATGCCCAAGTGGGGTATTGTTGTGAAGGCTTTTGCGAGGTCCAGGTAGGCTGTGTGAACCACCTTCCCCTCGTCAATGGCCTTGGTGACTGTTTCAAAGAAATCAACCAGGTTAAACCTGGTAGTGCTGGTGTGCTCTCAGTAGCCCTGAACCAGACATCTGTTACTGCACAGATATCAATGTTCTCCATGCCAAGGAGAGTTTTGGGTGCATGCATCTGGAGGTTTAGACTTCTGGCGTTGGGTAGCATTACTCTTAGTTTCTTATCCCTTGTGATACCTATGAAGGTGGGTTTGTCATTTGAGCCTTGCCTACCATAGGCACTATGGGGGTAGCAAGAGCCTTTGCCAATATCTGAAAGCCCAGGGGTGACAGGTGCAGGCCATCCCTAGCAAAGCAGGTAGTTCAACAGAAGATGACTATGTGAGGGTGTAGTGCATATATGACTGCTCAAGTGGACACATGCCAGGTAAGTCATATGCACTGTGTCACAGGCAATGTACATGTGAACAGGACAAACAGTGACATCCTGTCAAGTGGGACATGGACATACATATAGTAAGCTATGCAGATGGCACTAGTAGTCCACAGAAGCTCTATAACTATGCATTGCAGGTGTGATCAGTATTCCAGGGTAATTGCAAGCAAACATGCATGCAAACAAAGCTACAGTAAACAGGGCTGCATGTAGTCCATTGTACAACAAACAAGCTGTACCACTTCCAGTAGGTAACACTGCAAATATGCAGGCACTATGCACATGTACATGGAAATACACGGGTCAGATGGCTAGGGTCCAGTCTCAGCGCAGACAAGTGTACAGACCATGTACTGTCAGGATGTACAATAACTGGATGGAAACCCATGTGCTCATACCTGCACTAATGCACATGTCAAATAACAGATACTGAGCCTTCACTCAGTGGTTCCATACTTAGTAGGATGTATGCTACCTGGCCTGCCACCACAGTATCCCTGACATATATGGGGACTCTCCCTCCTGTGACAGTTATTTTTGTGTGTTGGGGCTGTCTAGCATGGTATGAGATGTGAGCATGCAGTGCTAGGGTGCTCCTGTGTGTCCTGTACCAGTCGTGTAATACTGCACACATATCAAAATCCTCAAACATCTGCATTGCAGAGTCCAGTGTGGGCAACATGCCACTTGCAATTTATATGTCCATCATTGCATATTACTACATTCATTACCTTATCCCCTGTGCTACCTATGTATGTAGCCTTCTGTTGACATCATTACCACCAGTATGCCAACATGTGCAGATGATACACTATGGTAATTACCATGGGTGTAGACAACAGTACATGACAATCACACACTTACTGCATCAGGCATGCTGTGATATACCCACAATTAATTCAGCACACAGTACTGTTAACAACATGATACTATTACTACACATCTATGTGGTCACCCTGTGCATCAGCAACATGTTAACCTGTACCTGCGCAGTTGTTACAGATTGCAGGATGTGGCACAGTTTCATCATATGCACAGGGTGTGAACTTGATATGCCTGAGTCAGCCACCGATACCACCGATTGACATGTATGTGTATGTGTGTTGGTGAGAGACAGCAGTAGAAGGTGGGGCAATGTTGATGCATAGTGTGCGTGTATGCGGTAGCCCTAGGTGTTGTCAATTTGCATGTGTGTATGGATGCACACAGTTCCACCTCATGGCTGCCATATACTGGTCTTTGTGGACAGCCACAGGCTGTACCTGCCAGGTCATACAGATCAGTGTCTCTGGCCATGTACACAGTACCTGTGCCTTGCAGGGGTGCTACGGACTGTATTCGGTACCAACCCAGACTGGGTACTGTCATCAGAAGCAGGTGTTCGTTGACTGGACACAGATCCCTGTCAGGCCTGGCCAGAGCCACGTGCACATGGTCTCCTGGGGCGGTCTGATGACAAGCACAGACCCAGCATTGCTGGGGCTGCTGCTGGCACTACGGGGGTGGCCGCGGCCCTGTTGTCATCCGCGACGACTGCCAGCTGCTGCTGTTGCTGGCATATGGCCACGTTGATGCCTCAACTGCCCACCATCACCCTGGCTCATGGACATGTAGTTGTGGAACTGGTCTAATATGTCCCCACAACGTCTGTCTATGACATTGGTGAAATCACAGATGGCAGCCGCAATGTCACACATACTGTCAGTCATGGCTGTGTGACATGCTGTCAGCTCCCTCAGACCCTGTCTGGTGTACTGTTCCATACGTGACTGTGCCTGCATGACAGCCCGAAACATAGCTGAGGTTGTAAGACCTCTGTGGGCATGTCTGACAGGGGCAGTACGCCCACGGATGCTCCCACGAGAACCCCTGGACATCTGTCTGTGTGGTACCATCTCTGGGCCATGCCCACGGCTGCTGTGTGGGGAGGCATGTGCCACAGATACCACATTACCCTGGTCAATGCCCACTGTATGCTGTCCATCACCTATGGACATTGGTGACAAAGGGTGTATTGGCAGGATAACTGTGCGCATTGATGGGGTCGACAGCTGTGTACTGTCAATTGGCTGACCAATGGCGGACCCTGGCATACCTTCCTGTGCCATTACACAGATGTCATCATTATCAGTACCCACGGCACCTGATTCAGGTTCCTTGCTACATGACACCAGAGCAGTACCAGAACCTGTGGGAGGGAAACAGGAAGCACAGTTTACAATGTCTACACATTACCATTGATGCACACATGCACACATGCACACATGCACAGGTGCACACATGCACACATGCACAGGTGCACACATGTACACATGCACACATGCACAGGTGCACACATGCACACATGCACACATGCACACATGCACACATGCACACATGCACAGGTGCACACATGTACATGCACACATGCACAGGTGCACACATGCACACATGAACACATGCACCTGTGCACACGTGCACACATGCACATGTGCACACATGCACACATGCACATGTGCACACATGCACACATGCACAGGTGCACACATGCACACATGCACACATGCACACAGTTTCACACAATTGTACAGTACTCAGTATGCGTGATATCAACACACAGACACAGACACACCTACATGCATACAAAGAGCACTACTAAGTGAGCCAAATAGTACTATTACTATCAAAACTATTACAGGAATTGTTAATACACACTCACCAGCATGGATAGGCTGCATTGCTGTTATACCAGAGGGACCTGCAGACGTGAAGAAACTAATGTCAGTGGGCACAACTGTGCCATTGTTACTGAGTATGATACAGGTCAGTAGTACAACAGTCACCTTTCACAGGTCAGCTGCTAATATTGAGGATATCACACTTGCACATTAAATACTATGGTGACAGCTACAAACCAAGGACACACCTCACACATGCATTAACTACCAGTGTACACAACAGTCAACTATACATATGGCATATTACCTGCACGTTCACTGTCTTGCTGCTGCGTGGCTCCAGCCTCCATCATAATACATGTCTCCTGCTGTTGTTGTTGCTGGCGGACTGGAGCCACTACACTCATGAGTAGTCCCTCCAGTCTGGTGAGTGGGGGATGTGTAGCCACCCCACCACCTGTGGCGACCTGTTGCCTGTGGATATCCGATGTACACTGATGGACATGTCTGATTAAATCACTGCAGTGATGTCGTACCTGCTCATATGTCCTATTATGCGTGCCTATGTCATTTACCCGACGGACAAGGTCTTGCCACAGTGCAGCCCTCTCCTGCTAATTCTGGCTGGTGCGAGAAAAGAGTATTGCATAATCCCTCACCAGGCTCTGGTGTATCTCCTCATCCTCAGCTGTGGAGTAAGTGGGATTCCGCGGGTGGGCCATGTACCTGAGAAAGAAAATAACCTGATATCAGCAATATATGTCAGCAGAATTTGGCACACATACTACACATGCTACTCGACTGTTATGATACAACATATCTCACATATATAGCATCTGTCTGTCTATTGGTGGATACACATGTAAATGGCCAGGTATCAGTGCTCAGCCAGCAACTGTGCAACAGTACCTGGCACACTCCATATGACATACTACCAAACCCCAGCAGTCAGAACACTGATTCAGGTCAAGAGCACCTCCTCACTCTGGGGTTTGTATCTAGGTACTGTATGGCCTACATCATCAACTACTGTGAGCTGACCACACACTGATTGCCCTGGATATACATATCCCACCTCCACCACCAGCACAAACGACTATAGTGAATAACATTACAGATGCAAACTTTACACTTTGTAACAGTGACATGGTATCCTTTCAGCCCACTGGGCCAGTGGCAGATACAACCCACAATGCTGACCCCTACACAATTGCTTTCTACAGACATCTCCGAAAATGCATGGATCATGCAATCCCATATATGACCAAGACACTCTCCACAAATGGACAGCATCCTGACTGGTGGACCCCAGCCATAGACAGATTGTATTACAGAAGATGGAAGCTACTGCAAGACAGAGCATAATTCCATAAAGGGAGGGCATGTCTGAACAGAACTAGTAAGGATCTATTTTCCATCATACAAACATCCATGGGCAACTTTGAGAGGGAAATCAAGAGGGACACTACAGATAACCAGAAGGCCTTCTTCAGTTATGTTAGCAACCTGGTCAGGATCCATCCTCTATGCCCATAGTTAGTACACAACAACAAATATTTCACTGACACCACAGATATTGACAACATTGTGGCAGACAGTTTCAGTGCAGGTGTCACCTGCCCTCTCCCCCAAAATAAGACATAGTTATCCCAGCTGACTGTAACCTCCCTGTCATCACAGATGTCCAGGTGAGAGCCACCCTCAGGACAGCAGAATACACAACATGAATGGGACCTGATGGTATCCCCAGTTGCATGATACATAAACTCTGACAGGAGCTAAACACACATATAAAAGTGCCATGTAACACTAGCCTGACTACAGGATATGTACCTGTACACTGGCGCACAGCAGCAGTGGTTCCACTCCACGAAGGAGGCACCTCAACATACCAATACAATACAACACAATAGATTACATTACAATACAATACTATACAATATGCTATTGCCCCTGGGACTACAGCAGCATACTGTTCTGCTACCCTGACCATTGTGACACATGTGGTGTGATGGTACCTGCTGCTGTCACACAGTTACACAGGGTGACTCATATGGCATATTACCTATCTGACTAACATTCAGCAGGGGTATGTGTGACATGTACTCATGGGGAGTCTTGCTTCTTAACACTGTGTGGTTTATTGCAGGGTATGTCTTATCTGTGGGTAGGAACTTTTACCTCCACATGTGCACTCTATTGCAGTGGCACGGATGACACACAGCAGTCATTTAGGTTGTGGATGGTGTGAGGTGTTACTATGGTTGTTGGACATCTGTCATGGGTGTGACTTACATATGTAAATCCTGGAGTGGTAACCTCTATGTGGGTAGTATATGTGCACTCTGTGGTGTTGTCAGTCACTGTGCATTGGTAATGTGTTTGGGTGCATTGTCACAGTGTTGTACATGTCACTGTGTCCTTCTCCATATCTGTAGCTGTCATGTGAAGTCCATACCATGGCATCCATTATGTGGTGTGGAGGGGTACACCGACCTACATGTCCATAGCTGACACACCATGTTCGCTGACACATACCATGTGCAGGTATTCCAGGGATAGTGTGCCACTGTGAATATCATTGGGGCCACTATTGTACACATTTATGACCCTGTTCACCCCTGACACATGCAGTGGTGGGCAGCCAATCACATATCTGGTGGTTATTGGTGTAGGTGATTTGGAATGTGGTATGGTACTCTGGTTTTGACACTGGTGTTCACTCCATGCCTTTGTCACCAGGCACCTGTTGCAATACATCTGTACACATGTGCCTCACTCAGAATTTATATACATCTCTCTCTCTCTCTCTCTATATATATATATATATATATATGTATATAGATATATCTATATGTTTATATATATATATATATATATATATATATATATATATATATGTATACATATACACATATATATATTGATGTACATATATTGCTATAGATGTGGAGGGGGGACACAGAGGGGGTGAGAGTGACAGAGGGGGTGGGACAGGGTGTGTTGAAGGTCGTCATATACAGTCATACCTGTAGATAGCCAGATCAGTCTGTCAATGTATATGTATCTACCTATATCTATATCTGTATGTGTGCATTACATATATATGTTTGTACAATATTCTATCTACATCTGTCTATGTATTCCTACATCTCTCTCTATGTATGTATACATATATGCATGTCATATATATATATATATATATATATATATATATATATATATATATATATACACACATACATATGTTGACATACATACGTATCCATATGATAGACAGGTATATCAACATGTTTGTCTACCATACTGTATACACACACTAACATACTGCTAAACATATATAACTGTGAAACCTACTTTGTACATGGCACTGCAACCTACAATCAACCAACATTGATAAGTGCACTTAGATGCTCTCACATACAAATGTATGTACAGCCTTCACTGATAGTTGCTGTATGTCCCCTGCCCTTTACACATCTTCATATACATATGGATACAGACCAATGACACATATGGAGGGTTCACAGTATGTAGACCTTTATAGTATTACTTTACATTACCTGTGTTTGTCACAGCTGCTTGTGTTGCCGTCTGGTTCTCTGTCCTGCTGCTCCACTTCCCAGTTGTCAGCTTTCAGGTGGCTGTTGCTGAACAATTTGTTTGTGTCTGCTTAATTGCAATTTTCTCTGTCTCTGTCTCTGTCTGTCTGTCTGTCTCTCTCTCTCTCTCTCTGTCTGTCTCTCACGTTCTTCTCAGGGTGCAATGAAAGTATTGCATGTGTAGACTGGGAGTGCAGCATACCTTTGTAGGTATCTGCATATGCCCATGTGATGGCCTCTGCACCAATTGTTAGCCAGCATTTGCTAATTGCATGCAGCCAGTTGTGTACTAATTTCAGTTCTCACTGTGATTTCAGAACAGTGCTATAAAAAGGTATGTGAGATAGGCATAGCCCTTTCAGATTTTAAGGGCAGGGACCATGATGTTATGCTGTGGACAATGTTCTGTGAGTGTAAAGGTTGATATCTCTCTCATATTTCCAGGTGTGTTGTAGATTAACATTCCTCCATTCATTTCTCCAGTTTCCTGTACTAACTGTGTATGTACACTGACACCTACAACTACTACTACTGTTAATGTGTGTGTGTGCTTTCCTTTCACTTTTGCTGGCACTTTGTTGCCAAGGCTTCAATATTTGCCCTTTACAGTCACTACTTGTATGTCTGCTAGGTGTCCTGACTGTAGTGTGCTGCTGTAGCTTTCCTATTTTCCATGTACATTCTCACCTTGGAATGCTTGCTATATCTGCTAGAGTGTTACAGCATGCAGTGTGGTCTGGCCATGGTGTGGGCCTTGACATCTATTAGGGTATTTGAGTATGCTGCTGAGCAGGCCCCAGAGACTTTCAGGTTCATCTGTTATCTGCCTCATGGAATGGTACATATCAGTGGGGTACACCCATTAAAATGTCTGGTATGCTGCAGTTGTGACTGTGGGTTAGCATGAGCATATGTATTACTACACTTTTTCTGCCATGCAAGTGGTGAATACTTTCAGGACTCCATAGTTACCATTGCATGTGTTACACCTTTCTGCCTACTGTTTGTACATTTCACATGGAGTCTGTGGGGCATCCCTGTAAGTCATTCACGGTTGCTATGTCTAGGCTCTTAACTATTCCAATATGGTGGTGTCAGACCCGTCATGTGTACAGATATTTGCAGGTTGTCCACATTTCTGCCTCATATTTTGGTCAATATCTCATGCACACCTTTTTCTGGCAAATCACTCTGGGCTCAAGTCAGAATATGGTGACAAACATTCAAGTTTCAGACTTCATACCCTTCCAAACATCCCACAAAATGCAGACCCTGTTACTCTCTGAACTGTCTGCATTTGTTGTAACATTATTTGTAATGTGTCCCTCGTTTTGGGCCTTTGCTCCACATATTTTATTACTTGGTCCAGATGTGTTCCTGTAAGAGGTTGTGGGGTATGGGCAGTGATTATCCTGCTGTGAGTTTGTGTGTGGCTTGCAAGGTGCTATAGTAACATTATTACCTACTAGCTGCCAACTAGCATGGCTGTTTCTGTTCACACACTACTATTATGGAAATCGACTAGTTTTGATAGTAATTCTAAATGGCATGCTTTGTGTACTACACATCTATATTCCCTTTACATTCATTCCTACTATTACATGATATATTTATTTTAGCACAATGTTCTTGTATAAAAATCAAGGCTTAGTGGTAAGTCATGCAGACTCCTGCTTCCAAGGTCCTGGGTTCGGGACTGCCAGTGGGATTTTATTTTGCTTCTGAACTGACTACAAGACCTGTCAAGCAAAGTGACTAAGGCACTTTTAAGCAGTTGTAACCGGGTTAGTGCTGGCTTGCGCAGAGCTCACGCATGCGCACTGGCGTTTAGCTCCATGCACACAAGCGCACACCCGCTTACAACTGCTTAAACATGCTTATTCTTGCGCACACCCGCGCTATTTTCTTTGAAAGAAAATAAAATGGGGAGACAGGAAAGTGGTGAAAAAAGGGTCACAAAGAGGGTAAGACAGTAGGGAAACAAGCTTGGGATGTGCAGGAGGGATGTAGGTAAGACCCATAGCTGCCCATTTCTTCATCAGCAACAGCTGTGCATATGTATGTAATTTGGTGTGACATTTGAAACCTTCCACCCCTGAGAGAGGTGTCAGGACAACAATAATACTTGTTGTACAGCCAATTGTAATTGATAGGTTCCATGTCCAGCAGACATGTGTGCAGAATGGGCAGCTATGTATGGGGCATAATTTTTTTGTGGGTACAGAGTGCCCTTTTTTTTTTTCAGGTGAGAGTGGTATGTCAGGTGAAGGAAGTCAGTACAGCTGGGGAGGTAGGTTGGGTAGGTAAACAGACAAGACAAACAAGACGCATACAGGGGCGGTGTATGACACGTGTGGGGGTTTACACAATTGACGGGGACGGAGGTTTGGATATCCAGAGCCGATGAGCCCACAGATGGCAACAGTGGAACTGATATCCCCACCCATAGGCAGTTGCCACTGTTCCTTCACTGCCCAGGACGGGGCTGTGCTGGGGGCTGTGTAGGCAGGGCAACAGGCATGCCCGTTAGTTGCACCACCCGTGCCTCGAGCTGGCATAGGGGCTCGAGAACAGAGTCCCGAATCTCCCTACACACCACAGTCCGGACGCTACGGAGGGTGAGTGGTTGTTCTCCTCCGGCCACACTTGCAGAGGGGGGCGAGCCCCATCCCCTGCAGCGCTTCCACCCGCAGGTAGCACAGGGCCACCGGAGGAGGGTCCGGACTCGGCACAAGTGCCAGGTGCACTCGCCAGCCGAGGTGGGAGAGGTGGGTCCGCTGGAACCCGCCTTCCCTGCCGTCCTATGTTTTGCATTATGTCATGACAGTTTGGGCTAGTGACATATAATACCATTCACAATTAGTTGTAACAGCATGCATTAGTATTCCCATTAACCAAACACCCAGATATTCACACCATTGAACAGCGTGCATAACACATGCATAATTTGAACAGAAATACACAGTCCAACAACATGCAGGGTTAATTGATGGCAACAGGCCATCAGGTGTGGATGTATGAACAGGGCAGATGCATCAACGGACATGCAAATATATATGACCCAACAGGACAAACGAACAGGGGTGTTAATTGTGATTGCACATACCATTTTCACGTGGAATGGGTTATATGTGGTTATAGGGTGGGGTAAAGAAAGTAATATTAACACCTTCGAATAACAATACATATGCTGTACATTTCTAATAGCTACAGTTATATACACACTACTGTTCTAACTACAGTTTCCTATATGATAACTATTTCAACTTGGTGATAGGACTGTTACTGCAACATCAATATACATTTTATGGTTCTTCATACACATTCATATCTAGCTTTGTTCAGCTACATCATCCTGCTACATTTGCTTTATATAGCTGTAGACAAGTGTGGATGTTTGGTATATCAGACAATCATCCTATCTGCATATTGCAGACTGAGAGCAACATATCCAGATTTTGGGATACACATTCCAGATGCAGCAACACTTTGAACAGATTTTGCTGTTTGGTTTTGAATCTCACATGCATTTCATTCTGTCTTGACTGCAGTATACTATATTCAGGGGTTATTACTACTGTATTGCTGGATTCATGACACTTTCTCACACTCTCTCACTTGCTTTCATTTTACTATTCAGGATGGTACTTACTTCTAGGCTTTATTGACATGTTTTACCTGTAGTTATTACATTCCTTTCCAGCAGTCTCACTTCTGTCATGTTTCAGTATTTCCACAGGGATATATTTCACACATGTGATTTCATCATCTTCTGCAGCTATACTTTTCAGCCTGCTGCAGGTTGTGTACTATTTTCTTACAGGTAGGGCATTTTTATTTCAGAATATATGTCAGACAGTTTCATTTTTCGGTTTAACTTACAGGCTGAAACACACTTTTGTAATCAAGCAATACTTGCATACACTTTCACACTGTTACTTGCAGATTTTATTCCTTACTGACTACACTGCACTCTTTTGCTGACTGTCATACTTTTATATTTCTTTTCAGTTACTGGTAGTGGATTACTGACCTGCCTGGTGGCGCAACCGCACCAGCCTATCCCCATAGGCTCTGCGGTTTGCAGAACGGACACCTGCAGCTGTAATATAAATAAAGTAATATTGGAATACACATCTCCATAATATCAGCTAGTTTAATTTCTTACATACATAATTAAATGCTACTTACTCAGTAGTGGGGCGTTGGGTGTTTGCCGGGCCTCCTGGATCCAAAGGTTCAGTTGGTCCTGCTTGCGTCTCTTCAGGTCTGCATGGGGGTGACAGACCTGCTCACCAGTCCTTGGAATCTCTGTGGCACTTGTGAGATCATGAGCCAACTGGTCCCACGCCTCGGCCCTGTATGCTCCCCAGAGGACCTGGCCCTGCATGAGTTGGGCCTCATGATTATGGACTAGGAGCCAGACCATGTACCTGGACTCCTCAACACCCCACCTCTGTGCTCGAAAGCAACTACCCTCTCCTACTCCTGTCATTCTGCCTGCAGGTCAGTTCTACAATAATTTATGCTGTGTATTCCCGCCTATGGGGCTTATATAGTCCGTTTTTCCCGCACATATCTGTGATTGGCCATTTTGGAATTGTATCAACTTCAGTAAACCTGCATTGTCATGCTCCAGTTTGTATTCATTCCTATATATTAGCTATTATTGCATTTCTAGGTGCTGCTGTCATGGCTTAGTGGTTTGGTACCTTGACAATGGTGTATAGTATCCTGGGTTCAAACCTGGCCACTGCTTTTTATTTTTCATGACTGTCTAGACATGCTGAGGGGTGTGTCTGTGTAAAGGCAGTTTTGATACGGCTTGCTCAACGTTGCCCGTCGGTTAGCTTGTTTCCGCGGTGCGCAGCTCTGCCCAAACGGGGTACGCTGGTTTAAGCCTCATTTGGCTATCGGCACGCATATTACGCTCAGCTCAGCTAGGGGCACATAGATTCAGCGTGTTAAACCTCTGCTCAGCTACGGGCACTCATTTTGCACCAGTTAAACCACTGCTCATCTATGGGCAGATGCACTCACTCTGTTAAACTGTAGCTCAGCTATGAGCACATCTGGCATTTTTTCTTCTTTTGTTACCTCACATGTCTTCAATATAAATGGGATATTTCATTACATTTTACATAAATTGTGGTTTTATGTGTACATATTTGTCAGGGACTTGTTTCCTGCTTATTTTGAAAAAAAATAAATTGGTGTTGTGGGGTTCGAACCATGAATGCCTGCTCTTCAGCCAACATCTCTGCCACTACACTATTGCTTCCTGGCTTATTTTGCATATTTAGTTCTTATATGCTTTCCCACTGACTGCTAACTGTAGCTGCTCTACGGGCACGCCCGTGCAAACGAGTGCACTCACGGTTAAACATCTTTACAATTTAAAAAAAATGATAACATGTTCATTTATATATTTTATGTTCATAGTCTGTGGGGGCATGTGTTGTGTTGTGTTTAATCACATTTCCGTGGACTCTGTTGTGGGTGTTTACTTTGGGCACTTTTACACTTCTGGGGCCGTGTCCGCTTGCAGGGCTCAGCCTACGGACATGCCCCCTACTGTCTTACATGGACCGTGTTAGACTTAGGTGTGATTCAGCATGCTCTCATGAATATTCAGAGCATGCTGACATCACTCCTTTAACTGCAGCCTCTGTGTAAGAGTTATAACTCTTACACAGAGGCTTCGTGAATCCTTGCCCATGTCTAAATGCACAAGAAACCATGGCATGTAAGACAAAGCTGTATATTAATTATGATGTTGTCCTCTAGACTAAGACTAAACTGATAGAGAAAAACACAGTAGATTATGTCAATGACTGATATTATGCACTACTGGACAGCACCTCACCATAGCAGTGCTATAGGGGAATGTGACAGGCACTGGTGGTCATTTGCTGATGGAGGGCTTTGGGAGAGAAGTTGTAAAGCAAATAATATAGAATAACAGTAAAGGAAGAGGAGCTTAAAGAAATTGTTTATGACAAACGGTGTAAATTGGAATTGTGAAGGTCTATAGTTGTATGTAAAGACATTAAGACTTAGATGATTTTAAAATATTTGATTGGTTAAATGATACATTCAGCTTTCCCCCAGTATCAGAAAATAATGGAAGGGAGAATGAAGATTTATGCATGGCTGTCATGTAATTTTTCTCCATTGTAAATATTCTCAAAACAGTTAAGAAGTATGCCCTGGAAATATAGCATTGTGTTACTGTAGTAAGAGTAATATCACTATAGGGACAAGATAAACATTATTAGCAGGATGTATGAAATGTGTGTACTATGACATGATATAATATTTAATGAAATATAAATGATATATTTACTTTAATAATAGCAACAACTATGTTATTTTCTGAATGTTGAATGACTTGCTCCCTTGCCAAGTCAAATTACCACAAGCTGTTCAAGTGCAACCTATTTTCATGGCATAAAATCATGAGATCCACAACTCCTTTCATTGAGCTGAAACCAATGCAATCCAGGCATTTTTCTGGATGCAGACATCACTGAAAGCACATAAGTAACAGCGGAATGCACTTGAATCTTTTGCTACTTTTCCATACTCAAAAATAACTAGGTATTCTGTAATGCTCTATCTATCATACACAAAAGCAGATGTTTGACCATTCCTTGTATATATTTTTTGTCTGATTGTATCATATTCATTCCAAACACTGGTCTGTCAACTATCAAACACCTCCAAAAAACATTAACTCTACCTAAGCCTTTTAACTTCAAAATAATCGTATATCCTTCATGTGCATATTCTTTTTATCACAAACAACCAGTCCATCTTTACTTAAGACATTGCTCTATTTGACTGCAGCAAAGCTAGTCCAAAGCTTCGATCCAGTACCCATATCATCTATAACATCTCTTCTTAAAAAACTAAAACCCACTAAGCTAGCAGCTGACCTTCTCCCAGTTGAGTTTCTGCAAAAAGCAGCTGAGGCCATTTCCTATCCCGTCTCCATAATCATAAACCGTACCTTGTCAGAAGCCTTCATCCCCTCCATATGGAAAATGTCCCACATTATTCCTCTCCATAAAGGTGGTAGCTCACTAGAGCTAACCAGCTGCAGACCTATAGCTATACTCTCACCCCTGGCCAAAATTATGGAAAAGTGTGTCCACAAACAACTGATGGAACACCTCACCAAAAATAAAATTCTAGCCAACTCCCAACATGGCTTCAGGCCAAATCACAGTACCACATCAGCCCTACTATCCTTTTCTAATACCATCAATAACTTCAGAAACAATAATAAACTATCATCTGCTCTTTTCTTAGACCTCTCCAAGGCCTTTGATATGGTGAACCACATTCAACTCCTCCATACATTAAAAACTATCACTCAGCAATTCCACGCTGAAATGGTTCCAATCCTACCTGTCCAATAGGCAACAGGCTGTTCTATGGCAGGACAAATTATCCACATGCCTACCTGTTACACTTGGAGTTCCCCAAGGATCTATTCTTGGCCCTCTTCTCTTCACCATCTTTGTTAATGACCTGCCCACAATCACCCCCCATGCCACATGCATTCAATATGCATATGATTCGACTAGCATCAGCACTGCCTCCAACCTGGCAGACCTCACTGCTTCAACCCAAGACACCTTCAACCTAATAGAAAAATGGTTCTCAAGTCGTCAACTAGTTCTCAACCCCAACAAAACAAAACTACTTACTTTCTCACCCACTAACAAGACTCTTCCCCCACCTTCTCTATTACATCCTCCAATGGAATCACTATATCACCAGAAGCTCACACAAAGCTATTAGGTGTTACCATTGATAACTCCCTTAAATTTGACACCCATTTCAATCTTACCATCAAAACCATCAATAAAAAGCTTGGCTCTCTCTATAAAGTAAAACACTTTCTCACTCCTCACGCTAAAATTACAATTGCCAGCACACACCTACTATCAACTCTTTTCTATGCCTCCCCTCTTTACAAACCTAAACAAGACAACCCTTAACAAACTTGCTTCTTGTTACAATCACATAGCAAGATTTGCCACAAATTCCACCTTTTGAACGCACCACTGCACTAACTTGAAGCAACTAGGGTGGTTAGAGTTTTCCAGCCAACTCCATTTCAACCAACTCAAAATGGCTCACCAGATACTGTATCACCCAGAGAAAACACCAGCTCTGAAAAACATCATTCACCCCTATATTAACCTGCAATCTTTATGCTCCTCCAATAAGATCTTAGCTCAAACTACCAAAGCCAATAATTCTGCTGGGGATTCTCTATTCTCAAACTTTGTAGGTAAAATGTGGAACTCCTACCGACCATGCTCACCTCAGAACCTTCACTCCTACAATTCAAAAAAAAGCTTAAACCCCATCTCAATACTCTCTGGCAATGTCCCTGTTCCAAACCTGATTAACCACTATCATTTACCCTTCTCTTACCTCACTATCCTTAACCACTTTTTAACAAGGCGCCTTTGTAACTGACCTATGTTTTTTTATATGCTGCTGTTATTTTTTCCCAAGATGTGATGTATCTTTATATTGTATTTAGAACTCAACTATCTTCCTTTTTTGCATTAACAATGTTCATATGTCTGTTATGCACCTGGAGCTTTTCTCCCCGGGCCTCCGCTGAAAATGGACATGTATCCAGTCGGACTCTCCCGGTTAACAAATGTAAAATAAAATCAAATAATAATAAATAAATAAATAGTCCAGAAAGCTTCATCGAGCACATCCAAATGATGTTTAACTTAGTTACTTATTATCTAAGCTCTGGAAGATTTTAACAGTTGCAAACGTGGTATTTTTCAGGTATGAACAGCAAATACTGCTTTGTACTGCTAGCATTTTAGCAAAACATCAGTGCTAAAGGGCATCAACCAACTCCAAAACAATCTTAATCACCCAAACACTTTTATTTTAAAACTGAAATGAAATTCATATGTACGCTTGTATATGATTGCTCCCAGAATGCTATGGTTTAACTGTGCCATAGATAACATAGACCTTGCTCTCAGTAGTGATTGCAAACCTATGACACGCATGTCAAAAGTGACGCACTACGATATTTTGGGTGACACACCAGCATTCACCAACATCCAAGTTATCAAAGAAACTGAATGAACAAAAATACAAGAAATA
The DNA here is from genome assembly GCF_019279795.1 of Protopterus annectens. Taxonomy (NCBI): domain Eukaryota; kingdom Metazoa; phylum Chordata; order Ceratodontiformes; family Protopteridae; genus Protopterus; species Protopterus annectens. The sequence goes on along the minus strand of NC_056726.1, from coordinate 588,310,708 downwards.
TATGACAATGCACTTATTTATTAAAACTCAGTGACAAAAAAGTCATTAATTTATGTTAATCAAATTAAATGCAATGTGTTCCATTTTTTTCAGTTCAATTCAAAATTACTATTAAAAGTAGGATAATTTTTTGGTGCATTATTTTAAGCCCAATTATCAGTGTGCATTGTTTTCTCTATTGTAAGTCATTGATTTTTCTTTTACTCTTTAATACATAGCAGAACATGTGATTGGACTGTATTTTTTTTAAATAAATGGAATTGTTTCTCTTTTGTCGGGGGGGGGGGGCTGGGCATGCCAAGCAGAGTCAAGATAGGTATTTTCCGAATTTTTGATATGCTGAACCCAAAAGGTTCGCCATCACTGACTTATAGTTTTAATTAAAATCTTAACAAACACATTTTTAAAAAGAAATAATCACATGCTTTCTTCTTAGACTTAATTTATTTAAGTTCTTCGGACATTAAATCTTTGCAGGCAGAAACACCCATCAGTAGTCATCTGCGTCCAACTGCTCCCAAAGTCCTGAAGACTGAGATTATACACTAAACAAAAAAAAAATCACTTAATTGTTTTAAAATCACAAAAATCTCACAGTTAACTTTAACTTGTCTAGCTTTTTAAAGCTGAGTGACCAACCATTGTCTTTTGGTCATTTCTTCCTTACGTAATGGCATTACAGCTGTCACTGATGTCACTCTGCCTGTTAAATGACCTGAAAATTCTTCAGACCTTCATTTACCACTCTGAATAATTTCCATGCCAGTTTATGAAAAACTTTACTACAAATAAAGTCCCTTTAACTCACAGATCTTGGAGATTCTCCCTCTGATGCCCTCCCTTAAGGAGAAATAAAGGTATCTTGTTGAGGTTCCAAGTAGTTTATTTAGTTAAGTAGGTAGCTGGACATCTGTTAGTGTCACAAGTAAAAGCTAGGCTATCAGTCAGCAGTTTCCCACAAGCCTAGGCAATATACAGATTTCAGAATCAAACCTCGTAACTGTGAAGTTAACACCTTAACCATTATACCAGGCCTCCTACCCTTATATTAAATTCATCCATCTACCTACTTAATGGAATAAACTACTTGGAACTTCAATGAGGTACCTTTATTCCTCCCTCAGAAAGGGCTGAGCTTTCTGGATTACCTTTGTTTTCTAATTTATGAAAAAATAGTAACGTTTTTTTTAATTTGTTTTTGAAAACATCAGTATTCATTTCCATGTGATTCACCTGTCCCCATTAAGCAACTAAATTTCAGGTAACCTAGGTCTAGCCCAGTATGTGGTTTAAAGTAAAGGTTCTGTAACAACATGCTAATCTCCAAATTACCGATGATTTTAATTATTAAAATACATTTACAATATTCATTTTAGTCATAATCTTTCACTTAGAATATATTTACCTCTTGGGTTTCAATTGACAAGCTACTTTCTTTTCTTCTGAGCCTTTGATTTTTTGAAAAGTAGCAAAGGCTTTCCTAAAACAAATAGTTTTGGAAATATCCAAATGCTACCAAACATGAGATTGAGTTCTGCATTGCAGTCAGTTAAGAATAAGTTGGACAGTTTCATGAAACCATCACTCTCCCTTACCACTACCAGAGCTGTTTCTTATCTTTTTTCTTCAGACTGTCACTTATATTACTTCTTCTGTATAGCCATAAGAGAGGAACTACTCTTAGTTACTTAACACTGGTTTCATCTACCTTACGTTCTCTGATTTCTCTTGTCTATCATTTGCTACTTTTGTCCATTCAATTTTCTCTTCTACTTCTCTGTTGCTCTGTTGCTTTGCTGAACCTGACAACTAAAAGAAAGGAAAAGGCTGTCACCCATGATAGCTTACTTTACAGGCTCCCTCCTTTTCATAGGTTCATAGGTTCATAGGTTCATACTAGGCTATCTGCCCTAGGGCATTTATAAGCCTAGCCAGAGTGTGTTTGGCTTTCGCCACCCATTTTAAATTAATTTTGCTATGTCCTTTTTTTGAGGTTAGTATACTGTGCCTCTGTCTAACAGTGACACAGAAGTGATAGCTGGGGTAAACCTATGATCTCCCATCCACTCATCAAGATTCCTCTTGAAGAGAGTCAATGTGGGACTCTGCCTAACCTGGACTGGGATTTTATTCCAGAGTGAAGGGAGCCTCTGGGTTATGAATCTGTCCCTCCAGCATGTCCTATTTATTTCAGTGCTGAGGTTCAAGTCTCTCGAGCACGTAGCTCGATGGGATTTGGATTTTCTGAGGTGCAGCATGTCCGTTAATTCCGGGTTGGGCATGGCTTTATACGTCAGGCACAGATCGCCTCTGAGCAGGCGGTATGCCACTGAGTAGAGCTGGAGTTTCTTTAACCGGGCAGCATATGGCATCTGTTTGAGCCCTTTGATCCTCTTGGTGAGGTACTTTTGGGGTCTTTCCAGTTGCTGCAGGTGTCTGGTAAGGTACATCCCAAAAGGGGGATGAGTAAAGAGGCACAATGACCTCCCCTGATCTAGATGTGAATCCCTTCATGATTAGGTGGGCTATATAAAATGTTTTTCTAACCACTTTGGCCACGTGGTTGTCAAATGAGAGATTGCTATCAACTTGGGTCCCCAGGTCCCTAATGACTTCTTCTGTACTTAATGGATTACCACCTATGTGGTAATTTGTGGGCACTTTGTTTTTGCCAAAGGGGATGACTATACACTTTTTGGCATTTAGCTTGAGGCCATGGCTTTGGCACCAGTTGTTTGTTTCTATGAGGCCCTTTTGGAGAATGCTTGTGTCGGCTGGAGAGTTGGTTATGGCGCCCAGTTTGCAGTCATCTGCGAACTTGGTCAGCCACAGTCCTTCCGTGTTGGCCTGTACCACCGAGAAATATATGCCGAACAAGACAAGTCCCAGGACTGAGCCTTGTGGGACGCCACTTGTAACTGGTTAGGAGTCTGACATGGCTCCAGCAATTCTAACCATGTGGGTTCTGTCCTTGAGCCAGTTTGTAACCCATCTAGTGACATAGGGGTTTATATTTAAGCTGGTGAGCTTATCTATAATGCCCGAGTGGGGTATTGTATCGAAGGCTTTTGTGAGGTCCAGTTAGGCTGTGTGGACCACCTTCCCCTCGTCAATGGCCTTGGTGACTGTTTCAAAGAAATCGACCAGGTTTAAGAGGCAGGATCTGCCCTTAACAAAGCCAAACTGGGTAGGATCCAGTGTCTGTAGGTCCCCAATATCTTTATTTATGAGGTCCATGATGATCCTTTCCATAGCTTTGCAGAACAAGCTAGTCAGGCTTATGGGGCGATAGTTTCCAGGATCCGTTGAGGCACCACCTTTGTGGAGAGGGACCACTGTTGCTGTACGCCACTCTTTGGGTACATATCCTGTAGTAAGGCTAAGATTGAACAGTAGTTTTATGTTTGGGTTTAGCTCTTCTTGGAGTTCATGTAGGACGCAGCCCGGGACACCATCTGGTCCCATTGATGCTGTGTTTTTTGCTTTGGAGAGGGCGGCTCTTAACTGAGCATCTGAGATGTCAGGGGGGGCAGCACTCTGTTGGGATAGATATTTGCCCTTTTGGTTGGGAGGTGGGGGGAGTTTGCACTGAACCTGTCAGCTAGGATGTTGGCAATGTCTGTGGGCTCTGTGTATTTTTTTGTCATTTTGGACTAATTCTGAGCATATCTGGGAATTCCCACCCAGGTTCCTAACATAACTAAAGAAAGCCGTGTGATTATCCTTAGTGTCCTGTGCAATTTTTCTCTCAAAGCTGGCCTTAGACGATTTTATGAGTGCGGTAGTTTTTGCTAATACTGATCAGAGATGCCTTCCCTTTTTGGGATTTTGCTCTATCATGTAGTAGCTTCCTCCTTCTATTGTATAGTTTGTTTATGGCTGGGGTCCACCAGACAGGACGTCTGCCTTTGGAGGATTGGGTCTTGGTTTTATTTGGGATTGCATGATCCATGCATTCCTGAAGGTGTTCATAGAATGCGTTTATAAAGGATTCTGCAGTCTGGGCTGTATTTTCCACAGGCCTGGGGCCTTTCAAGGATTTCGGCTCGGTTTTGAGGTGTGTGAAATTTGCTTTAGAGAAGTTTTTCACTGTGGTTTTCTGGGCAGGGGGTGGAGTCGGGATGTGAATATCCAGTGAGATTAGTTTATGGTCTGATCTTACCAGTGAGGGATACACTTCTGGTCTGGAGCATAGTGTCCCCATGTTGGTGATGATCAGGTCCAGTATGTTTTCCCCTCTTGTGGGAGTGGTAACAAGTTGTTCCATAGCATTTGAGTTTATAAATTCTAGGAACCTTTAGGCTAGGGTGTTGGAGCTAGAGTAATGCTCCCAGTCTATGTTTGGGTAGTTGAAGTCGCCCAATATAATGGTGTTTGGAGAGACCTTTATATTTTCCAGTATTCTCAGGAAGGCCGAGTGGGGTTCCTGTGTTTGGGAGGGTGGTCTGTAGCAGGCTATAAACTGGAAGGCAGTTTTACCCACAGTTAGTTGCACATGGATAGTCTCTGATGCTTCGTGCTGTGCCACCAACCTGGAGGTGTGGGTATCTTTGACGAATATTGATACTCCCTCTCCTTTTGTGGTTCGGTCCAAGTTTTGGGGCGGAAAAGCATGGTATGAGGTATAACCTGGTAGTGCTGGGGTGCTCTCGGTAGCCTTGAACCAGGTTTCTGTTACTGCACAGATATCGATGTTCTCCATGCTAAGGAGAGTTTCGAGTGCGTGCATCTTGAGGTTTAGACTTCTGGCATTGAGTAGCATTACTCTTAGTTTCTTATCCCTTGTGATACCTATGGAGGTGGGTTTGTATTTTGAGCCTTGCCTAAAAAAGGCACTATGGGGGTAGCAAGAGCCTTTGCCAATATCCGAAAGCCCAGGGGTGACAGGTGCAAGCCATCCCTAGTGAAGCATCGTGGCTTGTTGAGCATGTCATCCCAGGCTGACAGGCATTGGATCCCCTTTGAATGACACCAACACTTAAGCCAATTGTTGAAATTGATCATCTTGTCTTCATTTTGTGGCATCATTCTTGGTGAGGGTAAGATGCTACTCAAGGTCAGGGTCATACCGGCCTGGGCTACATGCTCAGAGAGCTCCTCTATGTCTCTTTTCATGTAGTCCAGGGAGGTACGTCTCAGGTCATTCACACCAGCATGGACAATGACTGAGTCATATTTGTACTTGCCTTGGAGTGACCTGAGTGCTTGTGTTATGTGGCGGATCCTAGCGCCCGACAGGCAGCTCACCGTGACCTTCTCCTTGTTCAGCCTGGTGAGCAGGACGTCAGTGTGCCTGACAATAGAGTCACCTATTACAAGTGTATCAGGTGTGTTGTTTAGCCTTAAGTGCTGTGACTGTTTGGCACACTGGCTTTGTGAGCTATGTGTTGCACGTGTTTTGTTTTGGGGTAGCAGTTGCTTGGGTGTCTGCTTTGGAGGTCTATGCTGCTTAGACAGATTTTTATTTAGAGCCTCCGAGTATGTTTTTGTGTGTTTATGTGTTTGGTTTGTTGTCGTGGTAGGTCTATGTGAGACTGGAATTGTAGTGATTGTGGTTTCCTTCTCCTCCTGACTGGTTATGCCAGTACTGAGTTGAGAGAGCTTAGCCTCCAGTTTGGCTATATGGTTGCATCTCTCGCATGTGTTGGAATTTGTTGGGAGGAGGAGAGGGTTGTCTGTGTACATGAGGCAGTTGTAACATTGCCTTAAGATTCGCAGATTCACCAGCGGGACCGGAGAGGAGCTTGACAACTGACCTTTGGACATGCTAGAATAGTATTGGGAATTCCTTTATAATTGAAAAAAAGGGCCAATGGGGAACAAGGTACTCAAGGGGAGTTTGTGAGGGTGTAGTGCTTTTAATTTTTTAGAGCTGACATATAATTGCTTTAGTGAGCAAGTGCCAGGTAACTTAAATGCAATGTGTTACAGGTAACTTAAATGCAAAAACGACAAACAGTAACTTTCTTTCAAGTGAAACAAGGAAATAAGTACAGTCAGCAATGCAGATATCACTAGGGATCCACAGAAGTGCTAAAAGGCTGCGTTTTAGGTGGAATTAGCATTTCAGGGAAATAAACAAACAACAAGCATACAAATAAAGCTAGATTCAGCAGGCCTGGATCTAGTCTATGCTACAGCAAACAAGGTGTACCAATTCCAGTAAGAAACAGTTAGAATATGCAGGCACTATAAGCCTTTAACCAGAAATTCCCTGCTCAGAAGGGCAGAGTACAGCCTCTCCTCCCACAAGAGTGCAGACCGCAATCCTTCTTAACTTAAAATAACTGGCCTGAAGCCCAAGTGCTTAAACCAGAACTAATACACTTTTAGAATAACAGACACTGAGCTCTCAAGCAGCAGTTCCCAACTTATATGGATGTAAGCTACCTGTCCTGCCACCACAGTGCAGGCCACAAACCTTCCTAATGTAAAACAACTGGTCTGAAGCCCAAGTGCTTAATCCAAAAGACTTAGAAATGATAGCTACACTTTAATCAAGTTACTACCAGCAGTAATAAATATAACTGAATACTTTAAAGAATGCCTGGATTAGTGTTCAAGTTATACAAACAAAGCTAGATTCAGCAGGCCTCGATCTAGTCTATGCTACAGCAAACAAGGTGTACCAATTTCAGTAAGAAGCAGTTCAAATATGCAGGCACTATAAGCTTTAACCAGAAATTCCCAGCTCAGAAGGACAGAGTCCAGCCTCTCCTCCCACAAGAGTGCAGAACACGAACCCTCTTAATGTAAAATAACTGGCCTCAAGCCCAAGTACTTAAACCAGAATGAATACACTTTTAGAATAACAGACACTGAGCCCTCAATCAGCAGTTCCCAACTTAGAAGGATGTAAGCTACCTGTTCTGCCACTACAGTGCAGACCACAAACCTTCCTAATGTAAAACTGGTCTGAAGCCCAGGTGCTTAAACTAAAAGGCTTAGAATGAGTTACACCAAGCAGTAATAAATACAATTGAGTACTTTTAAGATGACGCAAAAGCAAAATAAAGTAGGAAAAAACACAAATACAGTAAAAGCAGATTTTTTTTTTTTTGGAAAGAAAGAAAGGAAAGAGAGAAAGGAGTAGCAGAAACTAAGTTGATTGGCCTTCTCAAATGCTCTCCCTGTACTGGGTAGAATGAGGTAATGACACTAGACTGGGAGGAGGGTCCCAGATCAAATTTACACTAGGGGCGGGCAACTGCAAATCCACCAACTATAAAAACACTATACCAACATGGAGGGAGGGTGGGAAACAAACTGCAGAAATGTTACTCACAGCTGAAAAGCAGCAGTGAGCCTTTAAATGAAAGTTTTAAACAGCTAAAGGAGCCACTAGAAAAAAGAGTTTAACTGCTACAAGTTATCATAAACAAACAACCCAACAGATGCTTAATAAGAGTGGAAAATTTCCAGTTAATACCTCACACACAGTGAAACTAGCTAGAAAAAATACACAGTACACAAAGTGCTCAGACAGGCAACTGAAAAACAGTGCTCTCAGAATAACATGCCAATAGCTTTGAGTCCATTGACAAGAAGACAGTGGAAAGTAGTATCAACTGATTTTTACAAGTCAAGAAAGAAAGCAGTACCCCTGTCCTTAAGTCTGGTTTGGAGCTTATTTGTTAGATCCAGTGGGAAGGGTCAGTACAATAGTTTGATGTAAATCCATGTCGGAAATCTGTATGAATCTTTCAGTGATGAAAACATGACAGTAGTTGGTAGATGGCTGTGTTTTTCATGAGATTTGATTGGGAAGGCATGAAATCTATGTCACTCCTTTATGGAGTGGTGCAGCTAAACATTTTATAAAGAGTTGAGGGTTGCAGATATCACTGATGCATACACTGAAATACTACATATAAATATAGGCTTTTTTTGAGGCACATATCATGAAAGTATTTGCTTATATAAAATCAATACACAAGTGAGCCAAAAGGTTTTATCTCTTGGAAAAGCTGAATAACAGAAAGAGTATTAAGAGATCTCATTTTAAAAGTGGATGTAACTGTAAGTGATGTTCAACCAACGTTGACATAGTGGTTGCAACAAAAGAATGTGTGTGTAATGGTATATAAGTCTTTAGAATATTCCTTGGAAATGAACTTACACAGATAGTCTTGTACTGGATTTCATGTGTTAGCTTTTCCATCTGTACTAAATGATTGGTCTAATGAGGACTGGATACAGTGAGATACTGACATCTTTGGATATTGACGCCATGCCCTTGTTAGTGAGTTTCACAATACAGAATGATTTACTTATAACAGTAGACACATGATGGTCGAAGGGCAAGTTACTGTCCATTTATGTTCCCAAGTCCCTAATTACTGAGTCTACTCTTAGGGGTGTACTATCTATGTGGCAATTTCCAGAGGTGGCCAACATTCCAAAAGATACTATTATACATTTCTTTGTCATTTAGTTTTAGATCATGGCTTTGATACCAATTATTACTTTATGACAAGGCCTCTTGCACCACAGCATGTCAGAGTTACATCTGTATATTTCTGGCACTAAGTCAAATACATTAACTAGAGATGGATATCTCACCCAGGGCTGTGTCTTGTCTCCCTCATTTATGAATTTCAGGTACAGGATACCAAGGTGTAGCCAAGGTTTGGACAGCACAAAGTTTGGGTATGTGATACCTGCATCACTTTAGCTTTTAGATGATGCAAACCTCACAGAATCAAATGACAGTAATATCAGTTTGTAACAATTCTCTGATGAGTGTGAGGTGTATGAGATGGAAAAGCAGGACCTCTAAATCAGAAGTCATTGTGCTGTCCAGGAAAAGAGCTGTTTGGGGGAAACAGCTACCACAGATGGCATATGTTATGAATGTTGGTGCCATGCTCATGAGTGAAATAGTGCAGATCATGAGTTACAGTAGATGTAAGGCAATGCACTGCATGCCTATTACATGTCCTTCCAGGAGTGTTTGCGTTCACGCATAAGAGGAAGGGAACTATGGCATAAAAAACCCTTCGCCCCAGCATATGTAGTGATGTCCTGAGATTCGTCATGCTCCTCACTAGTCTTATACATGGTTGGGGAAAGTCTGTGAGAGGTGGTTAAGCTTGGCAGACCTGGTGAATGAGAACAGGCCCTCAAGATAACCTGTTGATGTGAGAAGGGCCAAATAATATTAACAAAATAAATTCTCAGATTTGTTACTTTTATAGTGGAGCTTTTCTTCAAGACTCATTCAAAATGGGCTTTCATAGCTGGGCATTCCTATTTAACAAAGGCCAATTTGCCATACCTAGCAAAGAGCATCTAATAGTATTATAATAGTGTTATTTTTGGAGGGACGTAAACCCACTGCACCACCCACAACCTCATTACTTTGCCATGAGGACATTCAATTGATGTCACCAATTGTCCAAAAGAAATACCATGTCTGAACACAAGTGGATTCATAAGTGTAGCTTGTACCAGAACACTTTATGACAAAGTCTGGTGAGCAGCACTGCAGTCACATCATTAGACCTGAGGCAGTAGGTTATGGATACTCGGATGAAGAGAAGGGAAGGTATGGGAAATGTTATCAACTTGTCAGCTCTACATAGTGAGTTGGATTCAGGAGCAGAGTATCAATCTGGGAGTCCTTAAACTAGCATGGATGGCCTCTTGGGAAAACTCATTAGATTATTCTGTGCAAAACAAATTCGGCTCTTAATGTCAAAAAGATGTAGAATCTGTTGTGAAAAATCTTGCTGAACATAATCTGAACTAAATCAAGAACTTAGATATTGAGTTGGTGGCAAGGACCTGTGGTTGATATTTGCCTGCAATGATGGTACCCTCAACAATAGTGATGTACAGAGTTGAAGGACTATGAAGTTAGTCTTATGGGCAATGGTACAGCTGACTTAATTGAGGATAACTTTATTGAAGCCTGTTTGGTCATGGCTAGGAGAATTAATGAATTATATATCAAGATTTTGTTATGCTGGAATTTCTGCTCCCACGTCTCCCATGTAGGAGGACTGCATTTTCTACTCCCTTCTAATTAACATGCTTATCTCTGACTTCAGCGCGCCTTGAGGTAAGTTGCATCACTTACCAAATTGCCTATTCAGTTTCACTGTACATATACAAAAAAATTCAAAGCAGTCAGCTTTGATGACCAAATGGATCGATTCTTCTAACTCAGATCAGATGTGCCAGTATGTAAAAAAGGTGAAAACTATAGCAGTTCCTAAACCGACAGCTATGGCATGCAAAGAGTATGTAGAGGCCTGAAAGATATTTTGATGAGCCATTTTCTGTTTGAGTAGTTGATGATGGGGTGGCTGTTCAGCTGTGTTCTCATCTTTTGAGGTTGCCTGAAGGTAGAAGAAAAGGTCTGAGGAACTCTTGATTCCAGTGGTGATGCCCTGATATCAGGTTTTTAATTCTGAAGTCTTTGGAGCATTTCACACTGTAGCTGAACTGTCTGCAATTTTTAGAGATGTATATAGTGTTAAAACTATGGGCATGAATGAGATAAGAATGCAGATGCTGACTGCATTTGTAGGATTGAGGTACTAAAACTAAAACAAATCTTCTACACCATTTGGAAGGTAAGGACAGTACAATAGTAATGGCAAAATAGATTGTGCTCACACTCTTTAAGAAATGAGATTAGTGAGTGTTTTCCAACCATAGAAGAATCAGAGTTCTCAGCCAACCAGAAACAAATATACCAGAGTGCTAGAGAAGATATGGCCCTAACACCTCAGAGTTTTGAAGAACAATGAAACTTTTATCCAGGCAGAACACGATGTATCACAACTGTATCTCTGTGCTGTTTGTTTCCTGTAAGGATATAGTGACAACTTGGCTGTATCTGAATTCTTTGCCTTAAGTCAGATGTGTTCGTGCTGGGTGATAAACCCCACTAAGAGTCCATCTTATTACCATTCATATGTGTGAATTTTCTGGACAGGATAGTGAGACACATTGAAGACTAAATGCTGTTCAGAGTCAGGGCCATAGATTTTCTATGCCTGTTGCTTATAGATAGTGAAATAAGTTTGACCTTGAATGTGTTTTTATATAAAGCAGGTAGGATGAGAATCAGCATCTCGAAATCTAAAGTCATAGTCCTTTATTAGCAAAGAATGACTTGCTGTCTTCATTTTGGAAGCTACAGGGAGTAAAACTAGTGGTGGGGCTAAAGTACTTTGTAGTCATAAGTCATATTCATGAGCATCATAAAAGAGACTTTGAGCCTGGCAAGCCGAGTGGAGGCATGTACACTCTCACAGGCACTAAAGCAATTACTGGTCCTGAAATGGGAGTTGTACTCTTGAACAAAGTCCTCAGTCTGTTGGCAAAGTCATATCCTGCTCCTAACATCTTGTCATAGCCTATGGGTAGTGACACAAATAATTAGGACAAGTAACAGAGCTTAGATGGAAGGTCATTGGGCTTTTACTCTGAGACAAAGCAAGAAGTGTGGAGATGCAGGAGACTTTGGCTCCTCTAAATCAATCAGGAAGAAAAAAAATAATGTGGTTCAGGAATCTTATAAGAAAGCAATCGCTATGTGGGGGGGGGGGTAGCCTGACACACCCCTTGATCTTTTATATCCCAACTGCACAGCTGATCACAAAAGAAGAAGGGAAAATTTCCCAAAAGAAATTAATCACTGCTAGTACACCGTTATCACTGCCAGTACACCTGCAGTGATTTCCTATGAAACATAGCTATCATGGAGTTTAACTACACCGAGCGGTGCTTAATAATTTAGCTCTTTGGCAAAGTGTAAGCTGTCAAGCAGTAAAGTAGCTGAACTGGGCATATATTTACACTGAAATGCTTCTTTAGAACCACACTGAGTACAGCATGAAATGAGAAACCAAATGTAACAAAGATGGCCTAGATCACCACCAGCCGTAGTTCTTTTAACATGCTGCCATTTCTAGTGTTTGTGTTGTTTACCTAGTACAAGCTTTGGTCAAGTTAGCATTCTTGTTCACTACCTTGTATCACTGCAGCTTTAATACAGGTTGTCATGGAATATAACTTCCACACATTGTCTTCCTCTTTTGGGTATATGAGATTTGATTTAGGCAGTGACTGCTCCATCCCATAGGTGCTACTGTTCCTGACTTTGTTATAATTACTAGCTGTATTCCTATGTTAGCAATGACTCAATAATTGTAGTGAAGAGTACAAGATATATTAGGCTCCCTCAGGCAATGATGACTCATAGACCAGAGGCTATGTATAATCATTTCAATTTTATTGAGAAATCATCCATGCAACATGAAACTATTAGACATAGAATGGTACTTCCTTTCAAAATATAAAGCTAAAACATAATGGTTTCACTTTGATAATCTTGCTATTTGTTCACTCCAGCTGATGCTATTTCAGGATATTTCATCATTTTCCTTATAGCCCAGTGGTTTTGGCAAGTTTCTCATCAAGTGTTTCAAGAATGTTTTGTAGCAGCTTGAACTAATGTGCAAATTCCATGTGGGACTTTCCAGTCTATGCACTAACAGGTTTATCTCACTTACCCTTAGGGGTGTGAAGATGCTCCCACACAATCCTAAAAGTGCTAATTTTTTCAGTTTCAGTTTGGATGCTGCCCACAGATGTGAACAGTACAGCCCAGACTTCACATTATCCAGCAGTAAAAATAGAAATGTGTTATTATGACAATGAACAGACCATAAACCATGTAGTGTTCATTTTTTCCGCAATTCCACAGAGTTAATGATCTAGCATGTGATGTGCAACACTAAAAATCTCTTTGTCATACCCTTTATAGTGTAGCACTGTACTGAATTGTCTCAGTAGATAGAGGTATGCACAGATCTGATATTAGGTCCTGTAACAATAGTTTTCATGATTTATTTTCTCCTGTGTTATGTGTCGGCTGAAAGTACATCTTGAAATGTGTTGTAGGTCTGCCCTGTGCTAGAATAAACAACTTAATAAAAGTTAAATTAATAATTGGCATCAGCTAACCCCTTGTGAAAACTAGGAACAGACTGAACATTTGGTAGTTTTAAATGTCTGTAAATGTTGACATTATCTGGCTGATGTACTGATACAGGTAGAATAATATTTGTGCTAGGTTATTTGTGATTCCTACATACAGTTTTTTTGTGCAATTGTTTGTTGATGTTTACATGCATTTATTATCATGTTATTTACATTCAGCTGTGAAAAATTGCTTCACTATAACATTTCAGTCCAATGTTCCAAGTTCAGCAGGTTACTGAGAGGAAATGATAATTGTCTAAGCACTGCTTGCAGCGAAAATATGTAAATCATGAGTAATTATGGATTAAATGCTTATCAGACTAATAAACATTAGTGGTAAAAATGTTTACAATGTGTTTAAAAAGACAACATTTAAGTATGTAGCATAGCAAAAATGTGATGATTTGTCTAAGTATAGCCATCCATCTAGCCTATCTTTGTAAACTGTTAAGCCTTAAAACCATACATTACTCTGCATTGCACTCTCTCAGCTAAATAGAACTCCCACATCAACTAGCCCATATACAGCATCCTGTAACCCATCAAATACTACATAACCCCTCTACCTGCCCTTCTGTCTTATCAGTATTTCATCGTTATCTCCCAAATCACCGTCTGCCTTCTCAAGACAAAAACCTGTAATCTATAAACAAAACAAAAATAAAATAAATAAATAAATATCGGACATTTTATGCTCACACTGCATAGCGAAACTATAGAATTCTATACCAGATTCAATGAGAACTATATGTAGCCTCCATTTATTTAAGCCCTTTCTCACTGACTCATGGTTATGCTCATGTACCTCTCATATATGACCTACATCAAGAAAGGCTTTACATTCTTACAAACCATTCATCAAGCTATTTATTCATATCCTTTCAACAATTAGTGGGGACTTGTATTGTCTTTTTTGGATTATTTCCATAGGAGACTGTTTCTAAAATGTTGTACCTACTGATTGTCATATTTAATTGTCTTTTTTATTATTATGTCCCTGTTGTCTCTTCATGCTTTATTGTATCCTATGTATTCCACTGTCAAAGTATATGTAGATCTGCTTTTTAATTATATCTATACTACTGTTTTATGTGAGGTTATTTAACTCTCCAGAGCTTTTCTCCCCAGGATGGGTATTTATTACCAAATCAGACTTCCTAGGTAAACAATTGTCAGCAAATAAATAAATTATAGCAAACTAATGACAGAATAAACAGTATAAAGCATGGAATGCACTAGGAATCTTATAGTGGTTATTTCAGAGGATTAAGACTCTCAAAATACACATTTATTAACCATGTAGACCCACTGGGTACACAATCCCTTTTCAGGGGCAGCTCAGGAGCAATGTCTGTTTAAGTGACTTGCCCAAGGTAACACACTAGATAAATGTGAACTGAGGGGAATCAAACCCTGCACCACAGGAACTACAACTTAACAGCCTTTACTTTCTGTGTGAACTGTCATATAAAATGAACTGCTTCCTATAGTCCTCAATACAGAACCTGAGTAATTTTACCTCTATTTGCCTACAGTGTAACTTTATGCAAGTCACTTAACCAGACATGGCTTCTGGTTTGCTGCAGAAAAGGGCCACTTATATTCAGTGGGTTTACCTGGTTAAAAAAAAGAATAAATAAATAAAAAAAAATAAAAAATAATTGTGTAGGGTGTATTGTATGGTGAAAACAGTGCAAATGCCCCAGAGTCCCTATTCTAGTATCAGCGGTGCTTTACATCAGACACAACTTTCATTTAAATCGCATTTGACTGCACTGTTGTGGCTAAACTTAGACTGACTTAGAGTGTGCCATAGTGTGCTACTTTACCTAAATGTTTTGTAAAGGTGTTCCTTTTAAAGCACACTGTCCAGTGAATATGCTCATGCAGTTCAATTGCATCAGTTTCCTGAATACTACAAAATTCCACCCAGTGTTCTACAACATTGCTACCCCATAAATCACACTTGCAAAACAAATCTCTGTGCTATCAATAGGCCCAACAGACCAATAATAAAATTGTCTTTTAAAGCATATCAGCATGTTTAAAGTAGTGCCCTTGTTATACAAAGTAGCATGCCACAAGGAGCATATTGGTCTGATAATGGCAGCTAAATGTGAGAACCTGTAGAATGTCTGATAGTGTAGATCACTGATGCTATGAGTTGTTAAATAGCTGCTGCCTGGAGTTCAGGGTTTGATACCTACAGCATCCATTTGTGCACTATGCGAATGAGAAATTCAGAAGCAGATAGTCCTTGACTTGCCCTGAAAAGGGAAGGGACACTTGCATCCAATGAATTTACCTGGTTAACAGATAACAAGCTCTTCCATCATCGCTACACAATTCTATGGAAAGAAAATGGGCAAGAAAAACAACAATAAATGGTAGGGGCTTACTACATAGCTGCAGAAATGTAGACATTGTAATGTTTCACCACTAGTTGGAAAAGAAATGTACAAGCCAAGTAGTTCTTGTAAATAAACACTGTAGAGCAGTGTGTGACAATATTTCTAAATAAATACCACAGAAATGTGTAGTGCCCAACTTCTAAGTAAAATCTGCAGAGATATTTGTAAATGTATATGTAAATAATCAAAGCAGGGTTGTGTGTGTAGTCCTATTTCTAAATAAACTCTTGATATTTGTGTGACCCTGCTTATTGCAGAGACATGTGACCTTATTTCTAAATAAACACTGCAGAAATGGGTGTAGCCTGACTTGTAGATCAGCAGTGTAGAAATGCACATATTCCTATTTCTAAATAATTACTCCAGACATGCATACATCACTACTTCTAAATAAACACTGAACAGATGCCTGTAGCCCTGCTTGTATATAAATACAGCAGAGACTGGTGTGGGCCTACCTCTACACAAACAATGTAGAGAAGCATATAATCCTACTTGTTAATAAGCAGTACTGATGGTGTTTGACCATGGGTATGCACATGGGGAAGGACTGGATTACATGGAGCTCCATACTTATGATCTCTAGAATCTTCATGTGTCAATGCAGACTGATATCAAAATGGATATATGCATTGAAAACATCTACTGACACCCTTATGAATACTTTTAGGGTTAAGCCATGCAGTTTACAGCTGACCTCTTGAACTGTTTTGCAAGAACATCTTTCCTAAGTGGAGTAAGCATGCCTGTTGAAATAATGGGAAGGCCAGAGGAGCTTAAAGCTGTTTGGTCCTCACTGGATTTTCTGACAAAACTATTGGAATGGCCTATACAGCACAACATTCAACTGCAGGGTATTAGTTACTCCATAGCACAGAAATAAAAATATTTAAATAAGTAAAGGGCCATAGTGGCGGTGCACAACAACCATACACAGAATCTGCAGGGGCACTCACAATGGCTGGAACTGAATGTAGAACATTTAAACTGTCATTGTTTGTCTTTTCCCAGTTAGGGGTCACCACAGCGGAACTCTGGTCTGCTAATGATTGGCAGTAGATTTTTTTTATGGTGCCAAGTTGCCAGCCTGACGCCCAACCTTCAATGAAGGCACGTCCATTCACGCATGTCTTTTGAACACCACTCGACCACGGGGAAGACATGCAGACTCCACACAGAAGGTACTCTTGTTGTGAGGCAAGAACTCTACCGCTGCACCACCGTGGCTTACAAAATAGAACCTGTCATAATAATATAAAAATAACTGGGCTTCCCAATAGCACAAAGGGGCCAGATCCAGTGGACTTCATTAAAAAAAAGAGTTGGGAATGTTTCTGTGTCCAGAATGGAGTCATATAACTGAGAGGGCTCACAGATTCAGTCCACATGGTAAGGCCTGCAACATGGTCCAACACTTTATCATGAACTGTATTAACTTCAAGAAGCGTGAATCTGTTCTTAGAAAAGTAAGATTGCTAGGTAAGGTAGTAACTACAGTGGGATATCCAGTATGAATAGCCACTGACTACAGTGCAATTTTATATGCTAAAAGAAAACTGTTGCTGTCATTTTTTCAGGGATGTAGGATATGTTGACAGCCTCAGCTTCCCAGCCATACTATGGTTATCTAAAGGTGGCCAACAATTCCAGCTCTGAATACCACAAGAATTGTTTTTTTTAAAGGGCATGTCCTGTAGCAAACAAGTCACCTATATGGTGTCACTTCAAGAGGAGATGGAAGCTAGTATATCAAACAAGAAAGAGACAGATCTCACCCATAAATTACCCAGTGGGGAAGAAAGGCAGGAACTCCAACAATACCTCTCAAGAATTTCCTCTGTGTAAACTTACAACCAGTAAGCAGCAACTATGGCTAATTTGAGTAAAAGAATCCTATAGATACTGCATATTCACAAAAAAAAAAATAAATAAAACAATGGGATATTACAACGGGACACAGTTCACATCCCGAAACATCAACTGATGAGAATGACATCATAGAAACTACATGGTACTATCTGTAACCTCTTCACTGGACAATGATGCTGTCAGCATGGCTGTAATCACTATCTTGATAAGACAGGGCCAATCAAATGGATTTGTCTGATGTTTTGGCTAATTGAAAGTAACCAGCTGGCCCCTTGCTCTGAAAAGGAAAGACAAGAGACCACACAAGGTACTCAGCTAAGTCAATGCTCTTATAGACATGGTTGGATTATATTGTTCCTGTTATTGATCTGTTCATTGTAAGGTTTTATTTTCTACACTATGCTCTATATCATTTCAGGCTGATATTTTGTCATCAAAGGGTTGCCATCTTCCTATTTAGCTATTTCATCTAATCCAGTGGGTCTGAGGAACCACTAATCTGTCATTATGGCTTTAATAATTGCATTACTTTAATTTGAAAACAGTATCTTATCTGGAAGGCCTAGTAGTTTATACTCCTGACCTGACTCGGTGATCTAGAGGTACAAATGGAAGTCATTTGGTATATTAAAAAGTGGACATGGGCAGATGAACTTGACCTGTGGTTTACTTCAGTTGTGTAGTTTTTCACATCTCCTTGTGGTGACAATGATATAAAATTAATTGTGTGGCATATCTGGGGGACATACTTCTCAACCTCTTAGCACAAGTAATCTGGTCAAAGCCAAAAATAATGGGTGGTCAAAAGGCCAAAAATAGAGGCAAATTTTAAATACTGCTCTTATAAAGTAAAAAAAAGCTGCTAGAATAAAAAAAAAGTTTTATCAAGTATTTTCTGAATGGTATAAAGTCTGAAACTCAAATGTGTGTTATTATTTAGTGACTACTTCAATCTTCAATGATTTGTCAGGTAACCACAAATTGTATGAGGAACAGACCAAGAATATGGGGCAAAAATATGGATAGTTGAGGGGTATGCTGGGGGAGCGGTTATTGTCACAAATTCTTTCTGTATGACAAAGCAGTCTGCAATGTAGATTTACTTTGATATTGTTCCAAAACTGAAATTGTGGGTGGGAGTTCAATGAAGAGAGTCTATCCTTTGTCTGGGCACAGCCCACTTGCTGTGCCTTATCAGTTAGTCCGGTAGTACCTAACCTACTGTTAAAAGAAAACTCTTATGTTATAGTAGCCTTTCCTAGGTACTACTCACAAGTGGCATGCTTCTAAGTTTTTTTGACATACAAAGATATGACCCACTACTTCCATGGGTAATGGGATTTAAAACAAATTTATCAGAAGAGTGCAGCCTCAGATCTATTAAATGTATGATCCTAATTGTGCAGAGCATTTCTACAGCCATTAAAACTAATGTCGTTATGTAAGACATTGCCAGAGTTGGTTTTGCTCCAGGAAATGAAGATTAAAAATATATATTTTGATGGGAAAATGTTTAGCCAAAACATAAGACAAATGGAGGGAATCATTTCTCTTTGCCAGTTCTACATCAGGGAAATGGAGGGTTGTCACCTTGTGGAACTCTTCACTCAATTGGTCAGTTAAACTCACAGTCAGAGACAGCAGGAGGATATGGCTTATTGTGTTATTTCAAACCCAGTGCTCAGGGTGGCTAGCTGTTATGGGCCAGACGAGGATGATGTTGGACCAATAAATAGCTTCTTTAATGCCCTTCACTCACTTCACAGGTGGCATACTCCCTTCCTTATAGATGTGGATTTTAATGTTGCTCTAGATCTCGATTTAGGCAGAATTCCACCAGGTTGATTAAGACTTCCTAAGATCAGAAAGTCTTTTCATGGGATAGAGGAGGTACTGCACCTAGAGGATGTCTGATAGGTCCTTTACCCCAAGATGCTAGACTATACCTATTACACCAAGGATGAGGCTAGCTGTATTGATTACTGGCTAGTTAACATACAACTGTTAAACATGGTTCAGGAATCTTGAACTGAACATAGCCCTCTTTCTGACCATTCAAGAGTGACCCTGGAATTTACACTTGGATGTCACCAGTTACAAGCCTTACAATGGAGACTTGATCCATTGCTTTTGTTGTCTAAGACTAACACCAAATATCTGAGGAATTAGATTGATGGCTATTGAGAAAAAGTATTGAGTAAGAAGACAGAGGTCGGAATTAGGTGATTACAGTTCAAGAAGAAATGTAAGAGGTGGGCATGGCAGATTAAATCCATGAAGGCAAAGGAACTTTCAGTTCTGCTAAAACAGATTCAGTCAAAACTGAGACAGCTGAGCTGCAGTATAGAAGGAGTAACTGTCAGGGCAGAAAATGGTTGTGGACCATAAGATCTGCTAAACAGCACTATAAGTACTATATATACAAAATTTCCATATTATACACAGGTAGGAGAGAACCAAATGATTTTACATGGCCAGGGGAATTACTTCCAATAAGTTATTGCTATGAAAATGTAAAGAGAGGACAAGGAAATCCATATTAGTGCCCTTTGAAACAATGCAAGACAGCTGTCTACTGACCTTGGGAAAAGAGTTAGCATGCTTCAGAATAATATAGCCATACTGAAGGGCAGGGTGTGTATTCCAATATGGAGAACAAACAACAAGGATTAAATTTACCTCTTCTTACTACACTGTCACAGGGTGCTGCCTCAGTGTTAGCTAGAAGAATCAGATTGCAGAAGATATTAGAGGCAAGAGAGAAGCTGTCAAGTGGTAAGGCTCTGGGACCAGACAAGCTGAGCACTGACCTTTGCTAATACTTTAAAAAACACATAGGTCCCCCTCTCTCAGCAATGAAAATCAGCCATAGAAAATAATTGTTTTCCAAAACCACTAGTCAGGACTGTGGTAGTGATGCTACCTAAGCCCAGTAAAGACCCAGTGGATTTGACAAATTATCATCTGATATCTCTTCTTAAAACAAAATTGAAGATATTTGCTAAGATTTTAGCTAGGAGGCTTGAGCATATAGTGCCCAAAATTGTGATTCAAAACTATCTGGAGTTTATCAGAGGAAGGCAGGGTGGTACAGATGCAATCAGCGTTTGGCTTAACAATCAATCACATTTCTAGATTTGAATATTCTGGCTGGATTACTTATGACTCATTTTCACAAGCACTTTGATTCTATCAAATGGTCATTATTATGGTCTTCATTTGCCTGGCAAGGGTTACCTAGAGAGTTTATAGGCTATGGACAATTATTTTACTTTCACAATCTGTACTATTATGTATGGATGACATAAGCTCTAATGAAATCCATCTCACACGGGGAAGAAGGCAGGGGTGCCCATTGTCCCACTTTTTATTTGTGCTACTAATGGCTAGGGTGGATAGGTACTTGGAAGACAAGTTAAACTGTCGTCAAACTGAATATGAATCATTTCATTTCCATCTAACAGCCTGGTTTGTTGATGACTGTGTTCTCTAGATTAGCCAACTACACCTCTATCTGAGTTGAAGGATGAGAAATTAAGGTAATGGTAGAAGAAGGGTTTCAGTGTTTCAACATGCATATGACTAAAATTAATGACAGTGAAAATGCAGTCCTGAAATACGATAATAGTAAACATGCTAGGTTTAGCATTCTGTGCTCATCTTTTTTTTTTTTTGCTATTCCAATATATGTGCATGGTGCAATTAGTAAAGTGTAGACATGAAAAATATTTCAGTATTGCATGCCAAAAACTCAGCAGCCATATCCAATAGTCACATTAAGTTGTAATGTTAAATACTGTACATCATAGGTAGCAGATGCAGTTATCTTATTGAAAGGCTTGTCTTTCAGTGCATTGAGATTGATCACTTTTTTCTTCTCCAAAAAGTAAATGTTTACAGGGCTACTTCTTATAAATATCTTATTTTAATTTCTCTAAATCTTTTGGGTTTCTAGTACCATAACAGGAATGGACCCCATTCCTAAGTCAAAGTATGATTAAAGTTCATGAAATTAGTACTGTTTCAATCTTTGATCTTAGCCAGAAGCTCTCTTTGCAGCACCCACAATGTGCCCAGTAATGACTCCTTCTGCAATTCGTACGGAGTTACATGCATTGATAACATATCTAAATATGATTGTAGATTTTTTTATAAGACCCATTGCTCCTACTACTATTGGAACTGTCTGGGTATCTTTCTTCCACAATGCTCTCATTTCTGCTTGCAAATCCTGATATTTTATGACTTTGTGTCTCTCTGTACGCAAGACACTATAGTCACTGGGTGTGGTGATTTCAATGATCAATGCTACTTTTGTCTTCTTTTCATGGACCACTATATTCAGTTTTCTAGCATCTATATTTTGAACTTTAGGTAATGGATGATCCCATGTGATATAAACTTCATAATATTTTATGATGCTTTGTGTCTCATGTTTCCGGTGTTTTTCAGCCACTTCAGTACCATAATGTTTGCACAATTCCCAGTGCAACAGTCTTGCCACATTATTATGCCTTTCAGTATACAGCCCTTCTGCCATTAGTATGTCACAACCAGCAATGAGGTGTGCAACTGTTTCCAATTTGGTTTTACAAAAACTACATTTGTCTGTTTCTCCCACATGTTCATTGGACTTTGTAAACCAGTGCGTACGCTGCCCACTATCTTCAGCTGCCAATATTAACCTTTCTTCTCTTGGTTTAAATTTGCCTCTCCTTAACCATTCCTGCATTTATTCCTGATCAACATGGGGTTCTTCCAGAAGTTTTGTATACTTGCAACTATAGTTATGCATTTGCCACATTTCTTGCCTTCTCATCTGGTCCTTCACCTTATATTCTTTCTTTTATTTTTTGGCATATTCAGTTGCTGCCTGGTTTTTATCTACTTCTGGTATGACTTCCATTCCTGCTTGATGCTGATATGCTTCTGCAAGATTACGCAGAGAAGTCATCTTAGATTTGTTCTCCTCGTGTTTCAAAACTTTCACTACATTTGGGTCTTGTGAGGTCAGCAGATATGTGTGTAGTCCCACGATTGCAGATCTATACATGTAATCAATTTAAAGGAGATGAATCCCTCCTTCGGAACAAGGAATATATAATCTTGGTATGCACTGATTTGTATTAATCATTTGGTAAGAATGAAGCATCCTTCCTGTTTTCCTATGTAATCTATCCAACACAGTTTGGGGCCAGTGAATCCCTCCAAAACTGTAAGTTAGGACAGGAAAAGCAAATTGATTTATAGCTTGGATTTTGTTCCTAGATGTCAACGCTGTTTTCAGGATTAATTTAAGTCTTCTTAAGTATTCCTTACTAAGTTTTATTCACATTTGTTCATGCTTTATTTTTGATCCTTCATCAATTCCCAAACATTTATACACTCCCTCTTGCTCAATTTCTTCTATATCACATTCTTGTCCCAAACTGGTGTTCTCCTGGTGCTGCAGTTTTCCTGCTTTAAAGGTTGTTTTTGCACATTTATCAAGACAAAATAGCATTCTTATATCATATGAAAAAATGTTGGCAACTTGCAGTTGTGCTTTCACTTCCTCCTCTGATGAGCTATACAGTTTTAAATCATCAACAAAGAGAAGATGAGAAGTCTTTACACTTTGTTGTTTTCTAGGAACCAAATTATATCCATGGCCTAAGCTGTTAAGTAGACAGCTTAATGGGTTAAAGGCAAGACAGAATAGCAGCGGTGACAAAGAGTCACCCTGGAATATCCCCCCTTTGAATTTTTATGCCTGGGATAATAATTTGTCCTTTATCCTGGCTTAATTGCAAAGTAGTCTGCCACTGTGTCAAAGCCACTGTAATGTAGTCGATCAGTGTGGAGTGTATCTTATACATTTTAAGCACTCTTTTATCTATGAATGTGGGATACTATCAAATGCTTTTTTTGTAGTCAATCCATACCATACTTAGATTCTTCCCCTTTTAACCCAGCGACTGGGGATGCACAAGCCAGTGCATTTCTTTGTTCTGGTCCCAAGCCCGGATAAATGGGGAGGGTTGCATCAGGAAGGGCATCCGGTATAAAACTTCGCTAAATCATTTCATGCGGACAGCAGTAAATATTTACATACCAGATCAGTCGAGGCCTGGGTTAACAACAACCACCACCAGTACTGTTAGCTAACAGGGTGCTGGTGGAAATTGGGCTACTGTTGGCTGAAGGAGGAGAAGAGGAGCAAGGCATGGCTGAAGGCAGAAAGAGAGGAGAAAAGCTAAGACTGTGGTAGTGAGGGCTGGAACTTTGAATGTTGGCAGTATGACTGGTATAGGAAGAGAGCTAGCTGATATGATGGACAGAAGGAAGGTAGGTATATTGTGTGTGCAAGAGACCAGATGGAAGGGGAGTAAGGCTAGGTGTATCAGAGGTGGGTTCAAATTGTTTTATCATGATGTGGATGGGAGGAGAAATGACGTAGGAGTTATCCTGAAGGAACAGTATGCTAAGAGTGCTTTGGAGGTGAAAGGAGTGTCAGATAGAGTGATGGTTATGAAGCTGGAAATTGATGGTGTAATGATTAATGTGTTTAGTGCATATGCTCCACAAGTTGGGTGTGTGATGGATGAGAAAGAGAAATTTTGGAGTGAGTTGGATGAAGTGGTGATGACTGTACCCAAGGGTGAGAGAGTGGTGATTAGAGCAGATTTCAATAGGCATGTTGGTGAAGGGAGAAGAGGGAATGAGGAAGTGATGGGTAGGTATGGTGTTAAGCAAAGGAATGCAGAAGATCAGATGGTAGTGGATTTTGCAAAAAGAATAGACATGGCTGTAGTGAATACATATTTTAACAAGAGGGAGGAGCATAGGGTAACATACAAGAGTGGAGGAAGATGCACACAGGTGGATTATACCTTATGTAGGAGGGCCAGTTTGAAGGAGATTGGAGACTGTAAAGTGGTGACCAGGGAAAGTGTAGTTATGCTGCATAGGATGGTGGTTTGTAGGATGACGTTGGTGATCAAGAAGAGGAGGAGGAGCGCAAGGGCAGCACCAAGGATCAAATGGTGGAAATTGAAAAGGGGTAATTGTGAGGTGGAGTTCAGGGAAGAGTTAAGACAGGCACTGGGTGGCAGTGAAGAGTTACCAAATAGCTGGGTAACTACAGCAGAGCTAGTAAGGGAGACAGCTAGAAAAGTGCTTGGTATGACATCTGGACAGAGGAAGGATGACAAGGAGACATGGTGGTGGAATGAGGAAGTACAGGAGTGTATACAGAGAAAGAGGCTGGCAAAGAAGAAGTGTGATTGTAAGAGAGATGAAGAAAGTAGACAGGAGTATAAGGAGATAAGGTGCATGGCAAAGAGAGAGGTGATGAAGGCTAAGGATAAAGCATATGAAGAGTTGTATGAAAGGTTGGACACTAAGGAGGGAGAAAAGGACCTGCACCGACTGGCTGAACAGAGGGACCGAGCTAGGAAAGATGCGCAGCAGGTAAAGGTGATAAAGGATAATGAGGGGAAAATACTTAAAAGCGATGAGAGTGTGTTGAGCAGATGGAAAGAGTACTTTGAGGGGATGATGAATGAAGAGAATGAGAGGGAGAAAAGGTTGGATGATGTGCGGATAGTGAATCATGAAGTGCAGTGGATTAGCAAGGAGGAAATAAGGATAGCTATGAAGAGGATGAAGAATGGAAAGGCTGTTAGTCCAGATGACATATCTGTGGAAGCACGGAGGTGTTAAGGTGAAATGGCAGGGAAGTTTCTAACCAGATTATTTAATGAAATCTTGGAAACTGAGAGGATGCCTGAGGAATGGAGAACAAGTGCTTTGGTACCAATTTTTAAGAATAAGGGTGATGTGCAGAGCTGTAGTGACTACAGAGGGATTAAACTGATCAGTCACAGCATGAAGTTATGGGAAAGAGTAGTGGAAGCTAGGTTAAGAAGGGAAGTAATGATTAGTGATCAGCAGTGTGGCTTCATGCCGGGAAAGAGCACTATAGATGCGATGTTTGCTCTGAGAGTGTTGATGGAGAAGTACAGAGAAGGTCAGAAGGAGTTGCATTGTGTTTTTGTAGACTTAGAGAAAGCATATGACAGGGTGCTTAGATAGGGGTTGTGGTATTGTATGAGGAAGTTGGGAGTGTCAGAGAAGTATGTAAGAGTGGTACAGGATATGTACGAGGGTAGTGTGACAACGGTGAGGTCTGCGGTGGGATTGACAGATACATTTAAGATGGAGGTGGGATTACATCAAGGATCAACTCTTAGCCCTTTCTTATTTGTAATGGTGATGGACAGGTTGACAGACGAGATCAGACAGGAGTCCCCGTGGACTATGATGTTTGCAGATGACATTGTGATTTGTAGTGAGAGTAGGGAATAGGTGGAGGAGACCCTGGAAAGATGGAGATATGGTCTAGAGAGATGAGGAATGAATGTCAGCAGGACTAAGACAGAATATATGTGTGTGAATGAGAGGGAGGATAGAGGAATGGTGAGGATGCAAGGAGTAGAGGTGGTGAAGGTGGATGAGTTTAAATACTTGGGATCAATAGTTCAGAGTAATGGTGGGTGTGGAATAGAGGTGAAGAACAGAGTACAGGCAGGGTGGAGTGGGTGGAGAAGAGTGTCAGGAGTGATTTGTGATAGAGGAGTACCAGTAAGAGTGAAAGGGAAGGTCTACAAGAGGGCAGTGAGACCAGCTATGTTATTTGGGTTGGAGACAGTGGCATTGACAAAAAGGCAGGAGTTAGAGCTGGATGTGGCAGAGCTAAAGATGTTAAGATTTGCACTGGGTGTGACAAGCGTGGACAGGATTAGGAATAAGTATATAAGTGGGTCAGCCCAGGTTGGAAGGTTTGGAGACAAAGCCAGAGAGGCAAGATTACCTTGGTTTGGACATGTGCTGAGGAGGGATGCTGAGTATATTGGGAAAAAGATGCTATGGATGAAGATACCAGGTAACAGGAAAAGAGAAAGGCCTAAGATAAGGTTTATGGATGTGGTGAGAGAGGACATGCAGGTGGTTGGTGTGACAGAGCAAGATGCAGAGGACAGGAACAAATGGAAACAGATGATCCACCGTGGCGACCCCTAATGAGAACAGCCGAAAGAAAATGATGATGATGATGATGATCCTTTGTTCCTAAATGACTTTCTTTTATTGCCCTTTTGTTCTACTGCCATAATTGAGTTTTCTTCTAAATAACTATAAACTCTGCCAACATCAATTCCCATGTGTAGTTTATATGTCATCAGAAGGCAAGTTATTGGGCAATAACTTTTAGGGTAGCTTGCAGGTTCACTCAAGAAGGAGCATTGTTTATCCTGTTATTAGCCAGGATGGCATCTGTTCAAGCTGCGCATATAAATAGTTCTTACTAATGGCTAAATCTTCTTGCAAAGATGTTAATACTTTTTACTAAAAGGCATCTGTGCCTGGGCTTTTTCAATTTGAGGCTTTTCTTAACTTTGTTTCACTATCTCTGGCTGTTACTTCATCCCATTTCATATCCTGTACCTTTAAACTTCGTATTCTTTCTTTTACTTCTTCTATTCTTTTAGCAACTTTGTTATGTTCCACATGATCGTCATATATACTTCTCCAAAATGGAACTATGTTTTTCTTTTTTTGGCAGTCTTTCAATTCCTTTTACCTTGTCTCCCAATTCTCTATAAAACTGTTATGGGTCATTAATAGATTGCTTATTTTGTACTTTTCCTTTATATTTTTCCAAGTATCTTCTAAGTTTTTCCACTTGTGTTGAGATTTTTAGTTTATTTGTGATAGTGCATGATAGATCCTGGTCTGTTATAATACTTTTCATTGATTTTATCACGTCTGTCTTTCTTAGTATTTTTGTTGATCTGTTCCCTCTTATATATATTTTTTTTTGTATCAGTGACACTTCTTGTCTTAATTGCTTTATAGTTTTCTCTATTTGATACTTCCATGATGGTATTCTATTTCTCCCCTTCCTTTCCCTCACTACCCAGTGTTCTTGTGGTAGAACTTTATCAGTTATTAATTTAGCTGCCCAGTAATATATTCTGTTATCTTCTGTTATGTCACATAGATCTCTATGGACAGTCCTAATTACTGTGTTTATTTGTTTTATCAAACTACTGACTTTTGGGTTTTATTGACCTTCTGCAGTCTATTTCTTTCATTGATCTTAATATGTCTATCTATGTCTATTAAATCATGCAACTCCTAGTTCATTTTCTTCTAAACTGAGGACACATTTTTTTTCCATTTCCTACAAGCATTCTGTAGGAAGTTATATAGCATCTTTCTGTGTCACATTCTCTTTAATTTCATCCTTTGCCATCCATTGCTCTGTTACATGGGAACTCACTGGCCTATCACTCCTCAACATTGACTACATCAGAGTTTCCACAGTTTCCTGTTCCTTTCCTTGCGGTCTCACTTCAAGTGAATATTTAAACTGGTTTCCTGTGGAAAGCTCCAAATTATCTTCAAATGGCACCTGACCAATTGTTTTCTGTTCCACTGATTTCCCCAAAATGTGGATATTCATTGCTCTATCCTGTTGTTGTGCTTTCTGAACTAGATTTTCTACACTGAATCCTTTACTTCACGGGTACTCCATAACCTCAGTTTCTATTTCTTTAACTTCTCCATTACTAATCTCCTTTCCTGCTTTTCCTCTTTGTCTTCTTATTTTTTGTATTGTAAAGTTTTCCATGTCTGGATTCCTTTGCCTGTATTTCTCTTCAAATATCTTTGGTGCTGCTCTTTTTGGGTTGATTAGTTTTGCACAAATACAAAATAAAGTGGGGTGATTCACCCCCCCACATGCCCCCCCCTATTTAAATATACCAACTCCGAGATCGCACCACAGTGGAAGAAACAGCAAAGTCCAGAAAATAGCCCAGTGATTTTCTTTTCCCTAGGAAACGTTTGTTCGGAATTTGGCCTTTTCGACATTTAGCTGTCGACAAAGCGACGTTCGAAACATTGAAAATTTGCTTAAATAATAGGGAACCACTGGCAGTGCCTTCACATAACAGACACCATAAAAAACATACTACCACACACACACAGACACACACACACACACATACACACACACACACACACACACACACACACACACACACACACGCACGCACGCACACACACACACACACACACACACACACACACACACACACACACACACACACACACACACATATACTCACACCTTCTCAAATACCACAAAATAATAAGCAATACATTAAACAACATAATGAACCAAACATTATTCACCTTTAATATCTTTTTACATCCAGAAAAGCCCCAATATTGCTTCCATTTGACATTATCATTGCAACCATAAATATATCTATAAATATATATATATATATATATATATATATATATATATATATATATATATATATATATATTTATATAATCTATATCTACCTATATCTGTATCTATATCTAATCTCTCTCTCTCCCTCTATATATATATATATATATATATATATATATATATATATATATATATATATATATGAAGAGAGAGAGATTAGATATAGATACAGATATAGGTAGATATAGATTATATAAATATATATATAGATATATAGATATAGCTAGATAGATATAAATAGATAGAGATAGATAGGTGTGTGTGTGTGTGTGTGTGTGTGTGTGTGTGTGTGTGTGTGTGTGTGTATGTTTTTATATGGCTGGATTTCTGAAAGCTCACTATGAGTGGAAAGCCTTATCAGGAGTGGCTAACCAATTGCTATGACCTTTTCCAGTTCAGAGACCACACAACCACAGCTAAACCAGCCATCACCAATGGAAATAAGACAATCCAGGGGAGTGGTTAATGCTGATTCACCATGATCCTTCTCCGAGAAATAGCTGCAGCTACTGATTTATGATAGAAAACTGTTCAGCTGCATAACTTACAAAAAAGACGGCAGTCACCCATTGAATTTAATGATTTGGTTGAAGTGTAGTAAAATTCAGCAGAGACAAGGGGGTAGAGATAAGTGAGTGTATGTACGTATGTACTTCTTTGTTTGTCTTTAGGGACAAGAATAGACTTAGGTGATTGTGTGGGTGTAAATCCTCTCAACTATCCTTATTTTGGAGGAACATTCCTATTTTCAGACCTGATATACTCCTACCCATGATACCTATTTTTTGGTGATATGTCCCTAATTTCAGGCTTAATTTATGCCTTCACACAGTTTTGTGAATTTGCCTCATCACTTGCGATTTATTAAGCCATCTAGTACATTGAAATCCACACTACATGCCAAACATAGCAGTGGCACCAATAATTTAAAGTAACAGGACACAATCTTACATCACATTTTCAGAAGAAAAAATAAATAACTTGTGTGGGAAAATTTAGTATTATAGTTCATTAAATTATACAGATTTTGCACTGTCTCTATGATAATGTGCTTATATTTTTCAATAATTTTTTTAACTCTCTATTTTTAAAACGTATGTTTTTGAGTAGTATCTCACATTCCTCCTGAAATTAGGAAGACTTCTGTGCTATTTGTTATTCAAATGTTATACTAATTGGATGTCTACATTTTTGGTTGTTGTGTACCTTCTTTTCAAGAGACTTAGTACCTATTTTCAGTGTCTCTGCCTGGATGGTTAGTTGAGGAACTGTGGATGCACATGTGTGTGTGTGTGTGTGTGTGTGTGTGTGTGTGTGTGTGTGTGTGTGTGTGTGTGTGTGTGTGTGTGTGTGTGTGTGCGTGTGTGTGTGTGTGTGTGTGTGTGTGTGTGTGTGTGTGTGTGTGTGTGTGTGTGTGTGTGTGTGTTAATGTATATGGTGTGTGACAGTGAGTGTGGGTAAATGGGTGAATGTGTCCATGAGCCCAACTGAGAGTGTGTGTTGGGGGATATTTGATGTTGAGTGGATGTGTAAATGTGTGTGTGTGTGTGTGTGTGTGTGTGTGTGTGTGTGTGTGTGTGTGTGTGTGTGTGTGTGTGTGTGTGTGTGTGTGTGTGTGTGTGTGTGTGTGTGTGTGTGTGTGTGTGTGTGTGTGTGTGTGTGTGTGTGTGTGTGTGTGTGTGTGTGTGTGTGTGTGTGTGTGCGTGTGTGCATGTGTGCGTGTGTGTATACATGAATATCTGTGTGGCTGACTGATGGGAGGAATCCAGTCACAGGGCTGACACTGCTAGCAGTAGAAAAATAAGATTCATAGGCAAAAGAGCCAGTAATAAGATCTTCTTTATTGCTGCTAAATCTGTTTCTGAACAACATCTTTCATGGATTATTTAAATTGACCTACATGTGTTAGGCAATTTATACAAGTGGCAGCGATTTTTCTGAATTCAAGACAGTGTGCAAAGATAGATAGATAGATAGGTAGATATATAGGTAGGTAGAAAGATAGACAGACAGACAGACAGATACATAGATAGATAGGTTCATAAGTTCATAGGCTCATAGGTAAGGTATTGGCCCTAGGGCATAATTAAGCTTAGCCCAAAATGATTTGGCTTGCACCTCCCATGTGATTTAGTTACCTGCACCTCTGTTGAGCAGGGCCACAGAAGTGATTCCTGGGTGAATTTCCTATTCCCCATCCACTCATCAAGATTCCTCCTGAAGAGCGCTAATGAGGAGCTCTGCTTCACACCCAGTTTGCAGTTTTCTGCGAACTTTGTTAGCCATAGTCTCTCTGTGTTTGCTTGTACCTCAGAGAAGTAAATGCCGAACAGGAGAGGTCCCAAGACTGTGCCCTGGGGTACTTCACTTGTCACAGGTTTGGAGTCGGACCTAGCGTTTCCTATTTTCACTGTATGGGTTCTGTCCATGAGCCAGTTAGCAACCCATCTTGTAATGTAGGGGTTTATATTTAGGTTAGTGAGTTTGTCCATAATTCCCGAGTGGGGAATGGTATCAAAGGCTTTTGCAAGGTCAAGGTATGCCGTGTGGACCACCTTTCCCTCATCAATTGCTTTGGTGACCATCTCAAAAAAAAGTCAACCAGGTTTAGAAAACATGACCTGCCCTTTACGAAACCAAACTGGGTAGGGTCTAGGGTTTGTAGGTTCCCAATGTTGTTATTTATGAGTTCCATGATGATGTGCTACGTGGCCTTACAGATGAGGCTCATCAGGCTGATGGGGCAATAGTTCCCGAGGTCAGTGGTGACTCCTCCCTTGTGAAGCAGGACAATCGTTGCCATGCGCCACTCACTGGACACATAGCCTGAGGTGAGGCTGTGGTTGAACATGGTATTTAGATGAGGGATTAGTTTGTTTTGGAGTTCATGTAACAAGCAGTCTGGAATGCTGTCTGGTCCCATGGATGCCATGTTTTTTGCTTTAGAAAGTGCTGTTTTCACCTGGGTGTCTGTGATTATGGGGGCAGCGCAATCTTCTGATATAGATATGAGTCCTTTAGGGGTGAGGGTGGGGTAAAGTTTGCGATGAACCTATCTGCCAGTATATTGGCAATATCAGTTGGTTCCATGAATTTTGAACCGTTGTGTGTAGCTCAGAGCAGATCTGAGAGGTGCCATTTAGGTTTTTGACATAGCTCAAAAATGCTTTGTGGTTGTCTTTGGTGTCCGTTGAGATTTTTCTTTCAAAGCTTGCCTTTGAGGATTTTATAAGATTGCTAAGATTGGTCAGGCCGCTCCTCCATACCTGGGTTTTTACTCTTTTTTGTAATAATATCTTCCTTCTATTATAGAGCTTGTTTATGGCCGGGGTCCACCAGACTGGTTTCCATTTTTTGGAAGAATGGGTCTTGGTTTTGTTCAGGATAGTACAGTCCATGCACTCATGTAAGTGCTTGTAGAGTGTAGGCTACAGCAGATTCAACCAAATTGTCATTCTACATGGGAGTAATGAAGTTTGCCACCTCTGTCTTAAGTAGCATAAAATTTGCTTTGGAGAAGTTTTTCTCTGTGGTTTCCTGGGGGGGAGGCAGAGGGTGGTATGTGGATATTGAGGGTGATGAGTTTGTGGTCTGATCTAACCAACAAGGAATTTACCTCGGGGATGGAGCAATTGTCCCCCATGTTGGTGATGACTAGGTCTAGTATATTGTTGTCCCTTGTGGGGGTGTTGATAAGCTGGTCCAGGGCATTTGAGTTAATATTTTCCAGGAAGCGTTGAGCAAAGGTATTAGTGCTTGTGTAGTTTTCCTACTTAATGTTTGAGTTATTGAAATCACCCAGTATTAGGGTGTTTGGTTGGATCCTCATGTTTTCCAGTACCTTGAGGAACAAGGAGTGGGGGTCTTGGGGCAGGGATGCTGATCTGTATCAAGCTACAATCTGGATTGTAGTTTTGCTCATTGTCAGTTGCACTTGGATGATCTCTGAGGCAGCATACTTTGCAACTAGTCTGGAGGTGTGGTTATCCTTAATGAATATGGATACGCCTCCTCCTTTGGTGTTTCGGTCCAGGTTTTGTGGATGAAATGTGTGGTATGAGTTGTAGCCTGGAATCACTGGGGTGCTCTCTTGAGCCTTGAACCAGATCTCAGTTATTGCACAAATATCTATGTTCCCTATTTTGAGAAGAGCCTCGAGTGAGTGCATTTAGAGGTTTAAACTCCTGGTGTTGAGCAACATTACCTTCAGTTTTTTTGTCACCGGTACTTATTTTGGGTTTGTCTTCTGAGCCTTGCCTAAAAAAAGGCACTATGGGGGTGGCAAGAGCCTTGACCAGTATCCTGAATCCCAGGGTGACAGGTGCAAGTCATTTCCGGCGAAGCATCGTGGCTTGTCGAGCATGTTATCCCAGGTAGATAGATACTGGATCTGCTTTGAATGACACCAGAAACTTAGCCAATTGTTAAAATGTATCATTTTTCCTTGTACTAAGATATCATTCTTGGTGAAGGTAAGATACTACTCAGGGCTAGGGTCATACATTGGTTACATGATCAGAGAGCTCTTCTATGTCTCTTTTCATGTAGTCCAGGGAGGTACGTCTCAGGTCATTAACACCAACATGGAGAATGACAGAGTCATATTTGTACTTGGTATGGAGTGACCTAAGTGCCTGCGTGATGTGGCGGATTCTGGCACCTGACAAGCAGCTGACAGTAACCTTCTCTTTGTCCAGCCTGGTGAGTGGGACATCAGTGTGCCTGACTATGGAGTCACCTATTACAAGTGTGTTAGGTATGATGTTATGCCTTATGGGCTGTGGTTGTGTGGCACACTGGTTTTGGAGGTTATGTGTTGGTTGCTGTGTGTTTGTGGGTGGAGGTTGCTTGCATGTCTGCTTTGGAGGTCTCTGTTGTTTCCGCAGATTTTTATTTAGAGCCTACGAGTATGTCTTTGTGTATCTATGTGTGGAATTTGCAGTTGCAGATGTGGTGGGTCTACGTGTAATATTGCACGTTGTTACCTTCTCCTCTTGACTGTCTATTCCAATCGTGGCTGGAGAGAGCTTTGCCTCAAGTTTGGCTGTGTAAGAGCATCTCTCATAGATTTTGGTGTCGTGTGGTAAGAGGAGAGGATTGTCTGTGTACATGAGGCAGTTGTGACATTGCCTCAAGATGCCCAGATTCATCAGGTGGACGGGAGAATACATTGGGAACTGGCCTTTGGACATGCCTGAATGGTTTGAGGAACCTTTTCTTGTTAAGCTGGTGGGGGGGGGGTAATTTGACTGTTCCCCTACAAACAAATGTTGGGGATCAAGTACTATAGATTATTATTGCTTCTGTCACTTTTTTAAGCAAGTGCAAGTCTGAAGGCAATGATTTG
The DNA here is from genome assembly GCF_019279795.1 of Protopterus annectens. Lineage (NCBI taxonomy): Eukaryota > Metazoa > Chordata > Ceratodontiformes > Protopteridae > Protopterus > Protopterus annectens. The sequence continues at coordinate 588,276,732 of NC_056726.1, read as the reverse complement.
AGTGCTAGAACTGAAGGAACTGGCTAGTACTAAGGGAAAAACTGAAGAGCAGACTCTATGGAGCCGGAGATAGTTTAACCCTAGCTAACCACCGCTTCTCTATGTGCAAAACTGTGCAAATGTGTTTTTTATAAGAGAAAGATAAAAGAGATAGAAATTAGCCCAAAATGGCGAATATAACTACAATTTCTGGGTTAAAACCACTCCTCCAAGCACAGGTAGGCTGTTCAAAACACCCCTCTCTCACTGGTGTACAGACTAACTTCCTTCTATCCAAGTAAGGTATGGGCAACACTGTAGTTTAAACACAGTCCAGGTACCAGCAAATATCTGAAAACCAGACTTTTCTAGCTTAGAAAGTTGGGAAATAGGAAGATTTTTTTTTTCAAAAATAGAACAGATACAGTAGAAAAAAACACTTTTAGAGTACAGAAATGGCTGTCACACTTTAGTGTGAAGCCAATAACAGTTAAATAATGCAATTTAAGACAAAAATGACTTTTTTAACGTGCAGGCAGTAAATAAGTACAAATGCAGTTAAAAAACAAGCTTTTTGAGTATCAGTAAACACCAAAAACTGAGCGTTTCGGCGGAATTAACAATAAACAGCAAGTAAAAGCAGAAAAATGGTACTTAAACACTTTAAAGTCTCTCTAGTCTCTCTCTGGTGCTGTAGGACTCTGCAGGGCACCTGGGCAGGATCTTGCTGAGCTAATACAAGAGCAAAAAAACACGCAAATGTGTTTTTTATATCAGAAAGATTAAAGAGATAGAAATTAGCCCGAAATGACCAATAAAACTACAATTTCTGGGCTGAAACCACTCCTCCAAGGACAGGCAGGCTGTTCAAAGCTCTCCATTCTCACTGGGGAACAGAGTAACTTCCTTCTGTCCAAGTAAGGTATGGGCAACACAGAAGCTTAAACACAGTCCAGGTACCAGCAAATATCTGAAAACCGGACTTTTCTAGCATAGAAAGGTGGGAAATAGGACTTTTTTTTTTTTCAAAAATAGAACAGATACAGCAGAAAAAACACTTTTAAAGTACAGAAATGGCTGTGTCACTTTAGTGTGAAGCCAGCAACAGTTAAATAATGCAATTTAAGACAAAAACAACTTTTTTAAAGTGCAAGCAGTAAATAAGCACAAATGCTGTTAAAATGAACTTTTTGAGTATCAGTAAATGCCAGAAACCGAGCGTTTAGGCAGAATTAACAATAAACAATAAACAACAGGAAAAAGCAGATAGATAGATAGATAGACAGACAGGTAGATAAATAAGTTTACTCTCACAGTATTGAAGCCCACAGTCTTGAAAGCCATAATCCTGAAACCATTTTATTGAAAGACAAAAATGCTGACGACCATGATATCAAACTATTTTAACCAAAGAGTTCTCATTTGGAAACCAAGAGTTTTGAGGGTAGATTCTTAGCTGATCAACTGTGTTAGAGTTTGAAAATGGGGTAGTACTTGCAAAGCATATTTGGCTGCATGTTTTAAGAGAGCATAGATGCACAAGGCAGGTACAGACATTGATTCAGTTTTGCCTGATGGCTACTTACATAAAATGTATACTCTTGTTAGTTATAACAGCAAATTGCATCTAAGCCACTGACCTGAACATTGCTAAAACAATAATTTATCAGAGTGATCAGGAGTCTGTACATCAATCCATTGAGGTTTTGTATGTCTGAATCCAGGAGTATTATATGAAGCTAAATGTCTTTGCATCAGCATGCATGCCATTTGCTCTAAAATGTATGAAATGAGATGTAAGATAAACATTGTAGATTTAAACTTGGTAGACAGGATGATTTTGTCATCCTTTTAGACTAAACACTGTAATTTAATAAATGTTAAATGGCAGGTTTAATGAGCAGCTGCTTATAACTGAGGGTTTGAGTCCCTCACCCTTAATGTTGTCTGCTGTGTAACTCTGTGCAAGTTATTTAATGAGATGGTACTCCCAGGTTGTTCTAAAAAGGACAGCTGTAGAAAAAGGTGCCTGATCATGTGCCAGATTATGAACTTCATGCCCTCCAAAAATAGATATCCCACCTTGTAATAGATTTTTAAGAGAGTAGATCCATTATGGAAAGGACTGCTGGTCAGACTAAGGAATGTGGATTCCATTTGTGTCCAATGATTAGCAAGTAAAAAAAAATAATGTATTTGTCTACATTTTCAGATTCTCTGATCTGGTTACTCAGGGATGCATTATCTTTTATGATGGTGCTGCACAGCTATTACATCTGTTATTGAGTTTTCTGTGCAGCTCTGGGCAGTACATAAAGTTTGGCTCATTATTCAGGGTGAAATGATTCAGTAGCACAGGAGAATGATGTTATCAGATTTCTTAACACTATGTGGAACTGGATAAAAAAGCTTGACTTTATACCTGCACTTTATCAAATATTAAGTGATGATTACTTCAATTTTGACTTTTATAGAACACACATTTTTTCAGTAGTCTCGGTTTAACACTTGGGAACACAATCCTCAGTTTACATGTTTCCAAGGAGAATCTTGTTAAAGGACCTACAAATAGCTGTCGCTGTTTTCTGAGAGAGTAGATCCACTGTGTATTAGGCTGCTGGTCAAACCAAGGAATGTGGATTCCATTAACACTTTAAAAAGAAGTAAGACATTTCTTTTAGTGAGGAACGCCATACTGTTCATAATTGTGGACGTGATTAGACTGTTTTAGAGTTAAGGATTTAACTTTGCTTGGAAATGTAATTGCTTCAAAAAAATAAAAACAATGCAATAGGTGCATAGGCGATTACGAGGCTAATGGCACAAGAGCCTTTACAAGCCTAGCCAATAATAACCAGAATATGACAATATTATATCTCAGTTCCCCAGATAAAGGATGGGGTAGTATCAGGGTTGTGGGTCTTTGGGTGTTGGAGTCCTGAGTCATTTTACAGGTTGCCTCTTTCCATAAGGGACATGGGCAAAACACTGGGGGTGAATTTACAGTTCCCCATCCATTTATCCATATTCTTTTTGAAGAGAGTGAGAGATAGACCTTGTTTTACAAAGATGGGAAGTTTATTTCATAGAATAGGGAGCATTTGGGATATGAATCTGTTTCTCCAGGAAGTTTTGTTAGAGTCATAAATAAGATTCAGGTCCATGGAACATGTAACCCTTGTATAATTTTTCTTGTCAATATTTAATATGTTCATCAGGGCTGGATCAGAGAATGTCTTGTAGGTCAGGCAGAAGTGACCTCTCAATAAACTATATAAGATGAAGTAAAAGAGATAGGGCCTTTAGTCTGCATAAGACATGTGCCTATTCCTTGTATTTTTTTAGTAAGAAACCTCTGGAGCCACTACAAGTGGTGTAATTGCCTGGTTAGGTACATGCAGAAGGGAACATTGTACTGAGCTATGGGCCTGATGAAGGCCGAGTACAATGGCACTATGACTTTCTTTGACCTTGATGCCATGCCTTCACTTATAAGTTGAGCCCTACAGAAGGATTTCCTTACTAACGTAGCTACCCGGTAGACAGAGTTTAGGTTACTTTCTATCTGTTTTCCTAGGTGTCTCACCATTGGAACTACTTTTAGGGGTGTGCTATCAATATTATAATTTGCAGGGATATCTGATTTATTGAAGGGTATGATTATGCATTTAGTCTCAGGCTATAGTTTTGACACCAGTTGTTTGTCATTTTCAGGCCTGTTTGTAGGATGTCAGTGTCATTTGGGGATTTGATGATTGCCCCCAGCTTACAGCGATCAGCGACCTTGGTGAGCTAGAGACCTCCAACATTGACCTTTACTTCAGAGAATTATATACCAAACAGGAGGGATCTCCAGACTGAGCCCTGTGGGACAATGTTAATAACAGGTTTCTTATCAGAAATTGATTTACCTATCTGGACAACATGTGTCCTGTCAGTGAGCCAGTTTGCTATCCATCTAATGATGTAGGAGTTTATGCCTAACTCAGTAAGTTTATCTATGATCACTGTGGTGGGGATTGTGTCAGAAGCTTTATACAAGTCTAAATAAGAAATGTGCACTATTTTACCTTCATCCATGGTTCTGGTGACTTTCTTGAAGAAGTCCACCAGACTGAGCAGGCAGGACCTCCTTTTTTCAAAGCCAAATTGAATGTACCATATGCTTAGAACTGAAAAATAAGTTAACATAGATATCTGAAAGTAAAATAGGATAAAATGGAATAGATTTAAATAGATATGGCATCTGCATGTACCCACTATTACTAAAGACGGTGTTTAAATAATACACTTTAAAAGTACTAAAATGATGCACATTGTGAAGCATTTTCAATTTCTTGATATACAGCATTTAGCAAGATGATTCTTTGTTAAAACTATATTCTTGCATAAAGCTAGATTTTTATTTTCTGGCACATTTTTCACATAAATGAAACAGTGAGAAGTTTATGATAATTCATATTTATTTATTTATTTTCGTACGTTGCAGCTGACCACTGTCTGCCACAGATGCCTCTGCATATCCACTCAGCACTCCTAACTCCCCCAGATATACTGAAACCTATGCTCAGGGCTGGAGTCCAGACCAAGATGTCCTGGTGCTGTGCCATATTCTGTTATAACTTTTTCTGGTTTATGCTTTACTTCCCATTTTGCTCCATGCTCACCTACTGATATCTGATGGGTGGGTTTACAATGGGGACATACTGGCACCTTATCCCCATCTTTGTCAATGTTCTCCACCCTTCTCAATTTAGGACAATACCTGCCTCTGGGACCCCAGTGTACACCATGGATCAAACATGAGGAGCATCCAGATGAAAGGCCTGTCCACCAAGGAAGGGCACAACCATCTTTCCCTGCCAGGACATCAGGCAGTTGAGCTGCTAATCAAACCTGGGTCACCTGGGCTGCAGTTAAAGATTTCTCCCTCTACACAATGGTGCTTGTTAATTTTATCATAATTTTAAGCTTCGATGTAAATAAATGAATGCTGAGTTGCCAAAATCTTTTTATACAAGAAGCTTAAGGTATATGTGTATAATTTGATAATATAAAACATGATGCATTTAGTAGGGATACAACAATATTACTTCCAAATTAGCTACAAATGACACATAATTCTGGCAAAATATAAAATAGTTTATGGTCATTCCATGAAATCTTTTGAACTGTATAGTAATTTAACAATAGCTGAATTCTAACTATAAGCTCTATAATAACATAAACTAATTAGTGATATTTTCATTCTTGAGACCGACTCAAACCTTTCAACTGTCCAGATTTTTGCCTCATATATTCTCCATTAAATTTGTGGTTTTCAGGCAAATCATTGAGTAATGAAGTAATTACATAATGACAGAAATTTGAGTTTCAGACTTCACATAATTCAGGAATTACATGCTAACACAAAACCTGTTATTTTAGCAACTTTCTAAGTTAATGAGCAATATGGAAAATCTTTCCCTATGTCGTGTCCTTTGTCTCCCCAGTATTTCTGGTTTGTCTTGATTTCTTGTGCTAAGAAATTGAGAGATATGGGCTGGATTCCAAAAACGTCAAGTAACAGAGTGAAGACCCTCCTCCATTGTCCTCTTGTTACGCCAAAGTGACTTGACCACAACACCTCCTGGGACGATATCATTCCAGGAGTGGCTTGCCTAAATGAGCACCTCTAAACATCAAGATAGTGAATGGCCAAGAGTTCAAGTACAAGTCACTAGAATGGTTAGACAGAGTGCAGAGAATAAGAAACCAGTGGAAGATGGCTTAGATCTCAGTTGAGGTAACACCCAATGGAGGCTATTGATGATGCAGTCCATGGAGTCCAGGCCATGGGGATGTGTTGTACTCCTGTATCCACAAAGAACGGGACAAGCATGTGAAAAGCTTCTCCCCAATAGAATGGAAGCTCTAGCATCCCTCAGAAGTTACAAGGGGTGTTAGGAGCTCCTGCATCTGAAGGAGAGATCTTGTTGTCTGCCTAGATAATGGCTGTATAATTGTCTCTCGCCTCTTGGTGAATGAATAGTGTACTGAAGGAAATGAAATGTAAATTTGTGGAGAATAGGACCTTACCCAGTTGATACTAAAAGGGAGACATGAATAAAACATTTAGGAAGAACTTTTATTAAGAAAAGAAAGCATCCGACTGTTAGTGCAAGTGAGAGCAGAGTATGATTTAAGAGATGTAGGGCTGAATTCATAATGTTACCATGTGGTGTATATGATGCATGCATCTCACTGTAACCTTTTCAAATTCAAAGACATGAAGTATGAAGACATGCAGCACCACATTGGGTCATCCCTGTGGTCATTCTATATTGTAATGATACAGTCCAGAGAAGAGGCATTTGCTACTTAGCCATGTGCTCTCTCCCCCAGAACTGTCTCAGGGGAGTCATCTATGTGCCATGTGATTCATGGTATCATTTGGCCATGTGTATTACCAAGACCACTCCTTGCACTTCACTGTAGTGGTCATGTTCAGCCATCATGATAGATGTATGTACTGGGGAATGGTAAAGGTAGGATGAGAGGTGGATGCGTGAGCGTATATGAGGAGCTGCATGTGTGAATATGTTCGTGAGTGTTTGGCTGCCTGAGAGATAGTGGAAGGAGGGTTTAGTTAAGGTAGAGTTGTATGTGTTTTTTGTGTGTGTGTGTGTGTGTGTGTGTGTGTGTGTGTGTGTGTGTGTGTGTGTGTGTGTGTGTGTGTGTGTGTGTGTGTGTATGTGTGCATATATGTGTGTGTGTGTATGTGTGCATATGTGTGTGTGTGTGTGTGTGTGTGTGTGTGTGTGTGTGTGTGTGTGTGTGTATCTGAAAGAATGACAAGGGGGATGCCTGTACAAACGAGATGCAGTCCTTGCAATTAAATACCGAAAGAAGTGTTTCATATACATGGTCAAGAACATGCTGAAGGGGGCAATATACTCAATGATGGATCTGATAAGAGCAGCATAAAGTAGCACTATGACTTCTTTGGACCTGGATGCAGTGCACTTACTTATATGTTGGGCGGCATAGAATGATTTTTATTACTACATTGGCCACATGTTGGTCAAAGGCCAAATTTCTGTCTGGATATGTTACCAGATCCCTGACTACTGGGTCAGTTCTTAGGGGTGTCTTATTGATAGAGTTATTAGCCTGTGTGGCAGTTTTACAAAAATGTACTATAAGGCATTTCTTGGCATTAAGTTTTAATCTATGATTTTGACAACAAACATTTGTCTGTGTTAGACATTCTTGTAAGATGTTTGTGTGATGGGGAGAATCTGTGATAGCTCCCAGTTTGCAATCATCTGTGAACTTGATCAGCCAAAGGCACTTGACATTAGCCTTTATCTCAAGAAGTAGGTGCCAAGTAGAAGCCATCCCAGCATGAAACCCTGATGTACCCTACTGGTGATCAGTCTCTTAATGGATATGGTATCATCAGTCCTGATTTTCTGAGTCCTTCCTGTGACCCAGCAAGCAATCCAATGCATTATGTAGGGGTCTAGTCCCAATTCTGTGAGATTGCCAACTGTACCTGAGTGGGTATTGTATCAAATGCTGTAGCCAGGTCTATGTGGGAAGTATGCACCATTTTCCTCTCATCCAATCCCTTGGTGACCTTTTCAAAGAAGTCTGCCAAGTTTAGTAGGCATGACCTACCACTGACAAAGCCAAACTGAGCTGGGTCCAATGCATGAATGAATGAATTATATAATTAAGTGCAGAAAAAAGCACCAGTGTGGAAACACAGCAGTCACAGTTCAAAATATCTAAAGGTAAAGCAGGCAGCAGGTAAAATAAATCCAAGTGTGAAAATACTGCAGTCACAATTCAAAATATCCAAAGGTAAAGTAAGCAGAAAACAGCAGGCAGCAGGTGAAATAAATTCAAGTTTAATGCATATACAAACTGGTAGGTGCTTTCCCTATGGAATCATAGCTTTGTCAGACCTTAATAAAACAGCATCTTCACAGAACATTTATATAACAATGTCATAATACACAAACCAAGAATCTAAACTCATAATAAGGAGGTAAACAGTACTTTTTCTTCTCCTCTTGGCTTCTTTTGGCTTCTAAAACAAGTTTCAAGGGTACAAATTAATTTAAGCCTAACCCCATACCATATGAGAACATATTTTGGCTATCCATCTTGCTTCACATCTCTCTGTTTCATTTTCAATGCTGCCTAACCTAGCATTCTCATATATAACATCTAACACAATAAATGAAAACCTATGTGCATTACCTTGCATCTGAACATGTTTAGCTAAGGCACTGAAAGTGTTACCTTTATTTATGCATTATACATGGTCCCTAATGCATTCACAAAACCGACGGTTGGTTTTGCCAACATAAAATGTGCTACATTGCTCACAGTTATCTAAATAAACAACACTTATGGTGCCACAGTTAGCCATAACATTTAAAAATATATTTCTTCCCTGTCTGTGGATGAACAAACTCTCATTTTTTGGTACCCTCTCCCCATTGTCCATAGCCCAACCTATCCAGATAACACAACAACTTCTTTAAATTCTCCATTTTCCTGTAATAAAACTTAGGAGATATGCCAACAAATGCTTCAATAGATTAATCAGAAGTTAAAATATGCCAATTCTTTTCAATTGCATCAGTGACCTTATTTATGTCACTGGAAAAAGTCATAGGGACTCTTAATATGTTGTCCCTTATAACTTGTCTATGTGGGTCCTGGGTCGGGGTCATAAAATAAGGCCTCCCAACAGCCTTCCTAAGCTGGCAGGCACCACATATACCCTTAACTATCTCAGTCCCCTTATACCCCCTATCCTCAAATCATCCTTCAGGGTCAGGATAAATTCTACAAAGTCCTGATCTTTAACATGTAGCCTTCACCACATTTTCAAACACATGGTTAGGATACATACTGCTATGACAGACAAAACTCGGTTTGCAAGAATCCTTCTTATAAAGACTTGTGATAAGTCTATTACTACCAGACCCCCTCTTCACCATAACATCCAAATAGGATATCTCAGTATGGGACTTAATAGCAATGAACCTCAAAAAGTCTGTAGTGGAATGAAGATAGCAGATAAATGCATCTAATTCCACTATAGTTCCAATCCAAACCATAAAAAGGTTATCAACAAAGCATCTGTAAAATTTTATTTGATGACCTCACCATGTCAAACTCACTAGAAACCTGCATTCCCATGCGGCCATAACTGAATTGGCGTAAATATGGGCACAAGGTGTGCCCATAGCTATGCCACGCCTCTGGTCATAATATCAATTGTCAAATATAAAAATATTATTCTCTAAAACCATATTAAGGAGAAATAAATTAAGATCAATCTGCCTAGCATCCAAATCACTTCTCATTTCAATAAAATCTTTAACCATTAAAATACCTTGCTGACTAGGTATTACTGTAAACAGTGATACAACATCAAGTGTTACCAAAAGGTAACTAGATGGAAACACATCCTTGGAAAACTCATACAAATCAAAAGGAAATTGTCATGTATCTTTTAACACAAAAACTTGTGTCCAACATTGGTCTCAACTTTTTCTCTAAATAATTGGACATAGGTTCAGTGAGCCATCCCCCAGCAACTATAGGTCTAAATGGAGGATGGCTCATGCTCTCCTGAATCTTGGGTAAACCCTGAAATAACAGAACAAGAGATAAATCAACTTTTAAGTACCTTACACATCACTGGGAATAGCTTCTTCTAACTTTGCATTATAAAGCAAACCATGAACACTGCTAATAAAACCATATAACTCAACCTTAGAAATACATTTTTACCTTTCTGTAACACATAATAAATATCAGATTCACACATTCTCAGAAACTCTTCTAACATAGAATTATTGACAGGAACAAATGTATTAGATTCACAAAATAAAACAACATCATTGTCAGAAACAGTCTCACCAAACTACCTTCAACATAATATTTTGTGCAAATAGTTTCAAATCAAAAATAACATCCACCAGATTGCAACCTTGCGATGGGATGAAAGATAAACCTTTACTCAGAATGGACACTTCTGCGTCAGACAGTACCTTTGTAGATATATTGTGTGTCAGCATTCATCTCTCATGAGACACATTCTCTTTAAACTGTTGTGCTCCTTTCCTTCATGGCTCTTCTTCCACTTCTGGGAAAACCCTGCCCCACAGAAGCAACAGCAAATTTTCTTCTAACTCACTGTTGCTCAGCAGTCCGGGTCATAGCTGAAGTCATCCCTCTTTGGTTAATATTCTCCTGGTTACCGGTCTCATTGGGGGGAATGGTATAAACAGAATTATCACTCAACATAGTGGTTAATTTAGGAGAGCTACTTGGTACTGTTTGACACATCTCCTAGGTTTTATTACAGGAATATGGTGAATTTAAAAAGGTTGTTGTGTTATATATGGATAAGTCGGGTTATGGACAACAGGGAGGGTACCAAAAAATGTGGTACTTGTACTTTCTGTCAGTATGTCAGAGAGGGTAATGAGTTTGTTCATCCACTGACAGGGAAAATATTTTTTAAATGTTATGGCTAACTGTGACACCATGAACGTTGTTTGCTTAGCTAACTGTGAGCAATGTAGCTCATTTTATGTTGGCAAAACCAACCATCAGTTTCGTGAATGCATTAGGGACCATATATATTATATAAATAAAGGTAACACTGTCAATGCCTTAGCTAAACATATTCAGATGCAAGGAAATGCACGTTTTCTTTTATTGTGTTAGATGTTATATATGAGAATGCCAGGTTAGGTAACATTGAAAATGAAGCAGAGAGATGTGAAGAAAGATGGATAACCAAACTATGTTCTCATACGGGGTTAGGCTTAAATTAATTTGTACCCTTGAAACCTGTTTTAAAACCAGAAGGAGAAGGAAAAAGTAATGTTTACCTCCTTTTGCTGGGTTCACTTCTTCAGTGAGTTTAGCTTTAACTAATTAATTGTTTTATTAGTTTTAGCTTCTGATTGGTTTGTGTACTATGACATTGTTATATAAATGTTCTGTGAAGATGCTGTTTTTATTAGGGTCTGAAGAAGCTATGATTTATTTATATTTATTTTACAGTTTGTTTACCGGGATAGTCCAGTGGGCCAAGAAGAGCCCATTTTCAATGGAGTCGTGGGGAGAAAAGCTTCATGAACAACAATATAAAATGAAGACAGTGTGTTTACATTTATGTAATACTATTGAAGAACGATGGTATTACACAACATGACAAAAAAATCCACGATTGCAGTGAAAATACAGTCAGAAAAGTAAAAGGTAAAATTACACACACACACACACACACACACACACACACACACACGCACGCACGCACGCACACACGCACGCATGCGCACACACACACACACACACACACACACACACACACACACACACACACACACACACACACACACACACACACATGCATATAAATAAGTCAATTAAAATAAGAAAAATCCATTGGTGCATATTCTTGTTAGATTTGTTACAATATGAAATAACACAGGGATGACATTACAGTTTTGCATGACATCTTAGCAGAGTTAACGTAGGATAGGTGATAAGAGCAGTTAATTGTTGAATGTAAGAAGGGTGGGACAATAAGAAAAAAAAGTAGAGCAAGAGTAGGAGTAAATGAGAAAAATGAAGATGGTGGTAGTCAGAGAAGCTCAGTATGATGAAGAGAAGAGAGAAGTAAAGGAGTGTGAGAAATGGGAAAAAAGAGTTGAGTCACGTGGGATGAGAACAGGAACATTACCAGAGATGGGAATGAAGCAGGGTCTTAAAGGTAGAGAGATTGTCTCTGGTATGAATAAGAGGTGCCAGGGAGTTCCAGAGGCAAGCTAGGGAAAAAAATAGTAGGGGTTTGCCTGGAGAATGTGCAGGCTTGTGCAGTTCAAGCAAATTCTGGTTGCTATGATTCCATACCAAAAGCCCTTACCCGTTTGTATATGTATTAAACTTGGATTAATTTTATCTGCTGCCTGCTGTTTGCTTTCTACTTTACCTTTAGATATTTTGAAATGTGACTGCTGAAAATCTCTAACAAAGCATTCGCCACCTTTTCTTCTTCAATGGAGGACAGGGACACTGTCTCAGGGTATCTGGTAGCATAATGTACTACAAATAGGATATACTATTTCCCTGTGGAATTTGGGGTACTCAGTGGCCCCACAATATTCACAGCTACCCTCTGAAATGGGTCCCAAATCACAAACAAATGCATCAAAGGAGCCTTGATCTTGTCTCCTGTCTTGTCTACCTTTTGGCACTGCTCATATGTCCTGCAGTACACTGTTACATCTTTGGAAATCCCAGGCCAATAAAAGTTCGGCATAATATGTCTCTTTGTATGCTTTATGCCCATATGGCCTGCAAAGGGAATGCCATTTGCTATGGCTAGAAGTGCCAGGTGGTAGGCTCTGGGCACTACCAACTGCTGTATTCTCTCACTCTCTAGCCCTTCCTCAGGGGTCCACTCTCAGTACAGTAACCCTTTGTCCCAGTATACAGATTCCACCTAACCTTGGGAATCAAGTGCTTCACTGGCAAACTCCCTCAGGCCTTGTGATGTAGGGTCTGAGAGCTGACCCTTCCCAGCTCCCCTTCCACAGGAAGTCTGGTATTCTCTTACAGTGGTGCCTCACTGTCAGCCTGGATACTGCTACTCACCTCTTCCCAGTCACTCTGTCCAAGGGAATTTCAGTACCCATAAGCATCTGTGGCTCACCTTCAGTCTCACTTCTATAGGGTAGCTCTGTCTCTGAAGTAACCACCACGCCAGTCCTGGCTTCAAGTCTGTGGTCTGTCTGGGTCCCCCCCAGGCTACCAGACTGACATGCTTGTCTCCAAGCCTGACTGTGTGTCACTGCATGCGCACAAAGTACTACATTATCAAAATCATTCTCTATCAGGCCATCTTCAGGGATATCCTCACACATACCTGCTTGCTTGCTTCCTTTTCCACCCTCCCAGTCAAGGTGAAACCTAGCCAAAGGTATTTGGAATTGGTCCCTTCTAAAGCTCTGACTAGAGTAGACTGCCCAAGCAAGTAGTGCTCCTCTTTAACCATTTCAGGCTTTATGATGGTTAGGTCAGAGACTGTGTCTCTCTTAGCACTGGCCTCTTTTCCATCTACTAAGATAGGATATAAACTCTTGTGGTAGTTTGGTACCCTTGTTGTCTCCAGACAACTTACTTCTGGCATTCTGTCATTCCCACTTACTGGCTCTCCCACCTTTTGTTCCTAACCTTGCCTCCATGGACAATCTGTATGCTACATGGCTCCACTGGTTGCATTTAAAACATTTAACCCTTGGTCCTGGATGTGTACCTGGACTAGTGGCTTCCCTTCCTCCTGGCGGACTCTGTTGGGGCAGTTTATTCTGCCCACCATGGGTTCCCTTCGACCCATTAGCAGCACTTTGTATTTCTTTCCTGTGCAGTGATGCCCTGCTTGCTAGGTATAGGTCTCCCTTCTTTTCCAATTCATCTGAAGTATTGCATTGCCTATCTGCTAACCATGTTCTCATGTCCTCAGGCAAACTGCTAGCTAGGGGCTTTTTCCCCCATCAAAAGGTCTGCCAGTCTTCAGAAGTGGTGGACTGACATCCACTCACCCATATATGAAAATAAGTGCTTAACTCAGCAATATATTCACACACACTTTCATCTGCCTTGCGTCTATGCTCACAAAACCTTTTCCTATAAGTTTCAGGCATTAACTTAAAACACTCTAACAGACAATTTTTAACAGTATTATAATTTAAGCAATCAATATCAGACAATTTAGAAATGGCAGTTAGAGTTTTACCATGGAGTACCGAGGTCAGGAACTGTACCTGGAGCCCCCTGGTCAATATTATATTGTTTACATACCCTTTCAAACATATGAATGAAACTATCAAAATGATCCCTCTCTGTAAATTGTGGAAGAATTTACTGACCTTTGCTGCTCCTGGGGTTCTGTTACTCCCTTTGCCATTACCTCCATGATCCTGATGAACAGTCAGTATCTCCTTCTCATGTTGCTTCTCATTCTCCTCAGCATCCAGATGTCTCAGTTTCACATTTTCCTCATTCTCCAGATGTCTCAGTCTCTCTGCTACTTCAATTTCCTAAGTCTGGCCTCCAGTTCATGTCTTTAACTCCAGATGGATTTTTAAGTCCTCTGTGGAAAAGTTGAACTGTCCATTTTCCTGAGAGTTGTTATCTCCCCAAGGCCAGTCTGATTGTTATCCTGGTTGCTGGTCTGTGATGCAGCTGTGACTAAGGCTGCAATCAGCTCTGCTTTAATGAGGTTGGCACACACCAGTCCTTTGTCTTAGCACATCTCAGCCAACTGGCTCCTTGTCAACTTGCCATACTCCTCTACTGACATCATTGTCTGCTCTCCCTGACTAAGTTAACAAAAAATTAAACTATTGTGATATGAAACTGATTGTTCACTGTGTGGCTGATTGAGAGTAAAAACATATTCCTTAGTGACCACTGGTTACAGGCTACAGGAATTCAATATCCACACCACTTAATCCTAATATGTGAATATCCCACCACTGACACCAGTTAATACATGATGCCCCAGCACTGGCCCAGTAATCAAGGAGCCTCAATCCTCACCACTGGCAACACTGGGGGATGTACCCACTGGGATGATGACAAGTATACACACAGTAAAGTGCAATTTCCCTTAAGAGAACGCAGAGACCACAGCGAGTCTGGGGCTGGTTTCTCCCTCTTTCTCCAGATCCCCAATAAGACACCCCATTAGCACACCTGTAGAGTTGAAATCTCAGCTGAGTGGCCAAGCCAAGACCTCCAGTACCCTCTCTGTCCAACCAGTGCTTCGTGTCCCTACTCAAGTACCTGACACACACAATCTTTAAAGTTTGATTTATACACACACATACACACATACCTGGGAAAGGCTGGCTCAGGTTTATTAGCTATGCCTCCTTCTGCCCAGACTATAAGGTAGTTTCCCCTGCCAACAGTCACTTTGTATCAACTACTTTAAGGCCCTTAACAAAGGATGTCCAATCTTACTGTGCAATGTTACTATTGATACAAATGTTAGTTTGTCCAAGAGCAAGGGTATTAGGAGTGGCACAGAGTGTTACCAAATAAATATGCAAGTACTCCCAGAACTTAAATATGTCTCACATATATCAGCCACAGTGATTGCTTTAAATATATTTAAAAATAAATAATGAAAGAGCAAGAAAATACTCAAAGTTCAAAATTACAGGAAATATATAAAGCAACATTGCAGGACAGTCTCAAATAAATAAAGAAAACATCTAAGTTATACTTCACTATATTCTTGTCTGTATCTAAGGGAAATTAGTGTGCCCTAGTTAACTTACTTGCAGAACCAGGCAAGACAGATGTGGTGAGTGGGTCTTCCAGCTGATGCTGTCAGGTCAAAGACAAAATACAAACATGCTCTCTCTCTGTCGCTCTCAGAGAGTTCTTAAATTAATATCTCAAATATTACTGCTGAGTTAACTTGCAGGATGACATAACTTCTTTTTATCCATCTTTAGTTCCCAAGCTAAACCCCCATTGCTAGAAACTGGTGGGATTTAGCTTCTCCCTGTGAAAATAAATTGCCCTCAGATATTTGCACTTGCTGGAAGACATAAAACAATTAAACACTTACAAGACAATGCAGAAGTATCCCTAGTTTTACACATCTTGTCTCCTTGCTGCATTGAAGCCATCTTTTATGGCACAGTTATAAAATCATTTAATTTCAACTATTTTCCTGAAGTTTTGCAAGTTAAACCTCTGTGTTCCAGTTTCCACTGTTAAAATATATACATTTACATGTTTACAATAGTTTATTCACATTTCTGTTCTCTTCCAGTAGGGTAGACTGTGGACACATCTCTAAGCTGAGCACTCTAAAACATGTCTCTTCAGCACACGTCTATACAAACTATCTTATATGACATACAGTTCTAATACATTTGTAACACAAGCATATGAATCATGTTGATATTCACAAATGACACATGATTATTTACAAAATTCCAGCTAGCTGGGCTGCCAGTATCTCCTTTTATCACAAGTAATACATGCATTTTGATATTCTGACTACAAATACATGAAAACAGCAGGTGTGACTTAGCAGAATTTGACAAAAGTAATGCAGGATATACTTCAAAGCTCAAGGAAGAGAAAGAGTAAAGGACCTCAAAGTATATATGCTGAGCCAAATGTGGTGGAAGCACGCATGATGCAAATGTTTAAATATCTCATGGGAATGACCCGTTTTGTAAGAAAGCAAACACACTTTCATTAATTTTACCAGATGCTAAAAGAAATGAAGACATTTATTTTTCAGAAAGGTTTAATTTATTTATATAGTGCTTGCCTGAGCATACCATGTGATTGTCTTCATATTGATTACTGCTGAAATAGCCTAAATGATATGGGGTTATATGATGCCAAGGATATAACAGCTGGCCAGCTTCCAAAGCTTCAGGGTACCATCAGTGTGCCCAAACTGAGAAGCAGCTCAATATGAGCTGACTAAAACAGAAGTTTAGGCATGAAGCCCTTCAAAGTTTGTCTACCACTGGAGAATGCACTCCTGTAAGGCTTTTCAGGATCAGCAGTCAGCTTCTGCTTTCTTTTGTTGGGCATATATGTTCCCACTAGAGAAAAAAAAAACTTCCATGTTCTTAAATGTAATGATGTTTTATTATTTTCATCTACACAAAAGTAATGTTAATCCTTGGAGTATGGTCTTGAGATTGTAATGTACTTTTAAACTAAGCAGTTGTTTTTTCTGTCAGTTGTAAAGTAGTGTAGACTAACTGGTAACATATGTTGAGTGGAGAAATCATGTTTATTTTTCCATTGTAGCGCTGCCATAGCGTTTTAAAATATTGTTTGCTGTGTTTTCTCTGTCAAAAAAGTAACTTCGTTGGACTAGTAGTTTCACCTGCATTTGCTGCTTTTCATTCCAAGAAAAGGGGCACCATTTTCGGTTTGACCATTGAACAAGTTGTCAGTACCATGGTCAGTCCTTCTTCAAGCCACAGAAAGAAAAAGTTAATCAAATAGTCTTTTCCACCAGAGCATGCTGGTAACTTGTCTCATTCACAGGTGGGTGATTCTGCTGTGGTCATTTGTTGTACTCAGACTACTCATCTATTTCCCAAAATCCCTCTGGTATATCACCTACAGTCACTGTGGACTGGGGTTAGCCACATTCTCTGCAGCTGTTGGACTCCCCTTAGTTGGCAAAGGAGACCCACTCTTGATCTTCTGGGACAGAGAATAGAGAGGGTTTCTTTGTTATGACAGAATGCTGTGGCCATGCAAGTGAATCAGCAGCTGCCATAGTAACATGATTGGCCCCCTTTTTCCTGTCAAAAAGAAATAGAAAACTAAATGTATCTACTCCTCCTCACATTTCTTTGAATAGGAGTATTTACTGAAACTGGCTCAGTGTTTAATTTAGGCTGTTGATCCTTCTTGTAGAGTAGTTTCTTGTAATAGAAAGAGGGATGACTTTTCCTGAAGAAATTCAAGATCCTGAGTCTGAACAGGAAGATGCAAGAAGGATACAATGTTTGGCTTCAGATTTCTGATTCAAACTCAGAGGAGAGCTCACTTTCTGATTCTTCCTGTGGGGGGTTCAATTTCTCTTTTGCTAGAATGTCCCAGTGTTTTCAGTGGGAGAACACTGAGGTTTCTCAGTCCCTCAGAAAATACTAAGACTTGTTACAGAAGGATTTTTCAGAACCTACAGCCATTCCTTCTGTATGGTCTGCTTTAGAGGATGTGTGTTACTGCATGCAGTTTTGCTGATAGTCAGCCAGCTGTCCCTAAAAGGCAGATAGGACATATACATTTCCTTAATCTTTTACATGTTTATACACTGTTCCCAAACTTAACCCACCAACCTTAGATGACTCCACTGCTGCTAAGCATTTAGTTAAATCCAGCCTTTCCAATAAGAATGGGAAATTTATTGATAGGTATGCAAAAACTCTGATTTCCAGAATTTTAAATTGTCAAGCTCATATGCCAAAACTTGTTCTAACATATTGTGAAGGTATAAGGAATATTTTATATATGTTTTTTTCTTATCTACAGTTTCTTCTTGGGGAGAAAAACTGATTTAAATTACTTAATTTTTTTTCTGTTGCAGAGGTCACTGCTCATTGTAGTGTGTGTTTAATTCTGTTATTACTTCTTCCAGGGCAACTGTCACTGGTACTGTTTTAAGGATGTCTGCTTGGCTACATTCTCAGAACCTCCCAGGTGATTTAAAAATTTAAATTCTCCTTTGGATAAAAATTTAGTGTTTGGCACCTTTGTTGCAGAGCTGATCAAAAGGTGTGATGCAGAGAATCTCTAAGATTTTTCAGCACTTCTTTTCCAAATTATCCAAGAAATTTTCTTTCTCCTCATCACGTTTTAACAAAAAAAAAAAACAGAATAAAATGTCTCAACAGACTTCAGGTAAATGTAATTTAAAGACAAAATGGAAAGGAGGTTCAAAAAAGAAGTTTCAAACCTCTGAAAACAAAGGACAGTCCAACAAGTCTGAATGACTATTCAAGAGACTTTGTGACCCCTCGCATCCTGGCCTCTCTTCTCTTCCTGAAAGTCTGAATCTCCATTTTTTCGTTGGTAACAGATTGTTTCAGACAAATGGGTTCTGAAAATAATTAAACGAGGTTGCAATTGACAGTGAGAGGAAATTCATTCTTTCCAGGGGGTCATTCCTCATCCTACAGGTCAGACTCATTTGTTGCAGCCTATTATTCATCACATGCTGTCCCAAGGAGTGATAGAACTAGTTCCTCCTCCCCAGATGGGGAAAAGTTTTTATTCAAGGCTGTTTTTAGTGCCAAAGAAAGAAAATGCTTGGAGACCAGCTCTGGATTTTTCTTTTCTTTAACCTGTTTATGATAGTGCCCAAATTCAAAATAATGTCACTTCACAGCCTGTTACCTCTTCTTTCTCTTTCAAGTTTCCTGGTAGCATTAGACTTAAAGATGCGTATCATCCCATTCCTATTCATCCCGACTTCAGGAATTTCTTAATGTTTTGTGTGTCTGAGTCAGACTTACATTATCAGTTCTCTACCTTACCCCTTGGACTATCCACTGCACCATTTCAGGACACTGCACTATCCACATTTTTCCATATTTAGACAGCTTGCATATCTTTGCAGAGTATTTGTTTCAAAATGTCAGGAGTCTCTCTCTCTCTCTCTCTCTCTCTCTCTCTCTCTCTCTCTCTCTCAAGAGAGAGCAAGAGATCTCTTGCACAAACTGGGATTCCAAGAGAACATTCAACATTTTTCCTTAACTCCCTCAGTTCAAAGAGCTTTTCTTCCATAGGAAAAAAAAAGATCTTCATATAGATGTATGTCTGAGTTTTTTCACTCAAACTTTGGTCGCTGCGAGGGAATACCTCAGAATTTTGGTTCTCATGGCTTCTATGATTTTTATGATACTCCTGGCAAGACTCCACATGAGAAAGATACAGTGGTATCTGAAATATCTTTGGACCCAACATCGACACCTTTTATCTTATCAGATTCCAGTGCTAGGAGTTGTTGGAAGAGAAATGTTTTGGTTGAAACAACAGATATGCTTAAATCCAGGTCTTCCTTTCTACATCCCTGCTGTCACCCCAGATGCTTCCAACTTTGCTTGGGGAGCAGTTTTGGGAGGGATAAATGGGAAGGGGGTGTGGGATACCAGGGAAAGATGCAAACACAAAAATATCAAGGAGATGCTTGTCCTGATTAAGGCACTCAACACTCTGAACCATCTTTTGTCCCCAGGACCTCTTCAAGTGGTTACAGACAATACCACAGTTATGTAGTACATCAAAAAGCAAGGGGGAACCAGATCATACCCCCTTTGCAGACTAGCCATGTTAGCTTGGGATATAGTTTCACAGCACAATCTCACTCTACAGGCATCCTACATTCCATCAGAGTAAAACAGTGTGATAGGCAGGACCAGGGCAGACTACCCTCGCAAATGGAAACTAGATCAGGGGGTCTTCCATGATTTGATTCATCTGTGGGGATTTCTTCAAATAGACCTTTTTGCCTCCTCTCTGAACAGTTATCTGGCAAAATTCTGTTCCAGGACTCCATGCAATAAGACCTGGCAGACAGTTTCCTTTTCTTTTCTTTGGACAGGAATATTCCTGTATGCCTTTCCAACTTTTCCATTAATATCCAGGGTACTTATTAAGATTCAAAAGGAATCCCCCAGGATCATTGTGGTGACTTCCTTCTGGCACAGGCAACCATGGTTCTCCCTTCTTTTGGAAATGGCTGTGGCAATTACCACAAGCTTCCTCAAAGAAAGGATCTACTCACACAAGAATAGGGATGATCGATATACCCCAACATCAATCATCTTCTACTGACTGCCTGGATGATAGGGCCTTAATTTCTTTTAGGCACCTGTTTTCTGAGGACATACAGCAGGTGCCAGTGTAGGCAGAAAAGCCTATTACTAGAAAATCACATATTATCAAATAGAAAAGGTTTTCTAGTTGGTGCTGATAACATACCCAGCACCCATTCAGGGCTAGTTGTTCTCTGGTTTTCCAGTGTTTGTGTGAGTTACTCTCCTATGACCTTTCTTAGTCCTCTACCAAGGTTCATTTCTCAGCTATTTCAGCATGTCTGCCCATGGTTCTTCCTTTTCATGGCAGAGTCATGACAAAATGTTCTTGAAAGGGGATTTCCATAAGAGGCCTCTAAGTAAACTGGTGGCCACTCCTTGGGATCTTAATTTTGTATCAGAGAAGCTAATACTTGCTCCATTTGAACCAGTTTATCTGTCTGACTTGAGGTTCTTAACATGGAAAGCAGTTTTACTGATTGCTCTGACCACTGCAAGAAAGGTATCTGAGTTGCATGCTCTTATGGTGAGTCAACCCTACTTCATTTTCCTTAGGGACGGGGTTCCTTTGAAAACTAATCCTTTTATGCCTAAAGTGTTATTAATGTTTACTTTAAGCCAAACTATCTATCTCTCCATTTTCTTTGCTGGCCTAAAAATGAGGGAGAAAAGATACTCCATACCTTGGATGTCCACAGACAACTTGGGCACTATTTTGGCAGAACTAAATCTTTCAGATCTTCAGATCAATTATTCATTTCTTGTGAAGGTAAGAAGGGACAACATGTGTCAAAACAGACTATTTTCAAATGGTTGTCTAAGGCTATTTATTACCTTTTGTTATACTCATTATGACAAATCTATTCCAGGAGGGTCAAGGCCCACTCTACCAAAGCCTTGGCTTCATCTAGGAATTTTTGGAAAAGGTTGGATTCTAGAAGTATTCTAGAAGCTGCTACTTGGTCATCTGTACATCTTTTACAAAGCACTGTCAGCTGGATTCCTTCTCTAGTTCTAGATCATGCTTTGCTAGGAACATTCTCCAGGAGCTCCTGCACCCTTTTTCTTCTTCCTCCCAAATATAGTTAGCTATAATAATCTACCCATATAACTAAGGCTACTGCAGCAGTGATTAATATGAAGAATAAAGTACAGTTGTATAAGCTGAACTTGCCATAGTAGTAGATGTTTGAATAATCACTGCTGCAGTAGCCACTCCTTCCATCCATTCCCCTTGTTTTTTGGTGTTTTTTTATGTCATGGTGTGGACATTTATTTTTTGTTATTCCTAGCATTGTCTTTTCAGGGCTCAGTATCCCTCTCTACTGGCAGGAAATCTCTGAAGGGCTTTCCCCCAAACTTGTCTTTCAGTCAGTTCATCTCGAGCTGCTTGACAGTTTGGGTGCTTAGAAGGTGCCTTGAAGCTTTGGAAGCTGGTTGGCTTTTATATCCTGGCAGGTTATAACCCCATATTTGCTAAGGCTACTGCAGCAGTGATCACTCATACATTTACTGTTATGGTAAGTTCAACTTATACAATTGTACTTTCAAACCAAGCTACCTTTCTGTTGCATTGTGTCCTGATATTATAAGCTATCATTATACATGGGATAAGACTGGTGGCTGATACTTTAGCAGTGTCTCTTCTATTATATGCGGTGATACTGTTGTGGTGGCTACTGATGCTGTGGTTTGTATTGTTATGCATGTAACTTACTGTTCCTGGTAACCGAAAGTCACTATCACTGTTTTAGAACTGTATAGCTGTCTACTATTGTTATTAATGCTCTTTATTCATATATAATGCTCCCTATTTACTTAAAACCATTTTCTTTTTTTGTTTTGATTTTGTTTTTTTTTTTTAAGCTTGCTTCTATTTACCAGTGCTATTTGTGCTTTATATCAGGTATACTGATGCCTAGGACACCATAAATACAGTTTAACTACTGTTAATAATTTTGTACATCATACAGATTGTAGTTGTACCTAGAGTTGTGCTGAACCAGAACAGTGATTTTTGCTTTATTTCTACTTGCACTGTCATGTTGTAACTGATGGGCTATGCTTAATTGCCTTTGGATGACCTGCACTTTCTGCTCTCATACCTTCCCCCTAACCTAGCTAACAGCACCCTGCCTTCCCCCTTCATCTGTCTGTCCTGTTTTCTCTCCACTTGCCCTTACACTAAACTGTGACTCCCTATTACTTATTTGTATTTATTTATTGACAGTTGTCAACTGGGTTTGTCTATCTGGGCTTGTGGCCCATTTTCAGTGGAGACCGGAGGAGAAAAGCTCCAATACATAAACAAATTACAGAAAATTCAAACTTTACAATAAAACATTTAACAGCACTCTGTTATACAAAAAAGTTAAACGACAGCATAGCAATGCATACAGATATTTTTTTTCAATGACAAGTATATTTACATATATACAAAAAGAGTTTTGACCAACAGTATTAATTTAGTATCTTTAGTGTATATCCATAGTAAGGTAGAACTTAGATGAGAGGGGAGGGAGAAAGAGAGGTATAGTAGAGTGGCACTTAGGTTGGGGCTTGGCAAGGGCAGGTTTTGAAGTTAAGTAGATGAAGTTTGAGTTTTTCTTTAAAGTGTGATGGGTGAATGATGTAACATATATCCAAAGGAAGTTTGTTCCAAGCTTGGGCAATGGAATGTTTATATAGGAGTTTGCCTACAGTTTTTCTGGGATGGTAAATGTGTAGTAGTTGCTCATTAGGGGTATGGAGAGTCCAAGGTGGGCTATAGATAGAGATGGATGAAGAGAGAGCAGGACAGGATAAAGGCTTATGAAGAATACAGTGTAGCATCTGAAGTTGAGATAGTAGTAGAAGTTGGGGGAATTCAAGTCACTGGAGTGAGTTTAGGGCAAGGCAGTGATGTGAATTGTAAGGAGAGTTTGTGACAAACCTAGCTATCTTATGGTAGGTTTGTTGGAGTTTGTTCAAGGTTGTAGTTTGGATGTTAGGGAGCACTGGGGCTGCATATAGGAGGGAGGGGAGGAACAGGGCTTGAGCAAGGGAGAGTATAGCATTTGTGGTGAAAAATTGCGGTACAGTAAACCAAGTTTCTGGTGTGTCTTTTTTATACATTGGTGCAAGTGAAGACTGAATTTGAGTTCATAGGTTCATAGGTGTGTGTTAGGCTAATGGCACCGGAGCCTTTACAAGTCTAGCCCATAGGATTATCCTGGCATCATGCCACCCGACCTTAGTTTCCAGTGACTCTGTTGAGTATAGGTTCATAGGGGTGCATCATCAATGATGTCTCCAAGGAGTTTTGTGTGAGCTTCAGTTTGGATTATAGTCTTGTTAGAGGATATAATAGCAAAGGTGGATTTGTGGTGAGTGGGAGACCGGGGAAGAAAGAGTAAGAGTTTCATTTTTTGGGGGTTGAGGATGAGTTGATTATTAGACAGCTACTGTAATGTGGATAGAAATGCATGTTGAGTTAGAGACTGGAGTTCAGAGATATTGTCAGAGGTGGAGATGAGGGTTGAGTCATCAGCATATTGGACGAGAGTGGAATCTTTGCAAGATGTGTAGAGATCATTGGTAAAGACATTGAATAGGAGGGGACCCAGGATGGACACTTGTGGTACTCCGGTAGGGACAGGTATAAATGGAAAGTAGCGGAAAGCCATTTGACAGATTGCTGCCTGCAAGACAAGTAACTGGAGAAACAGGCAAGGGAGGAAGAAGATACATTTAGATTTGCAAGTTTAGATAGCAGTAGAGAATGGGAGACAGTATCAAAAGCTTTGGAAAGGTCAGGAAAATACAATATATGAGTTTGTTGTTATCTAGGGCCATGGAAATAATATGTGTGAAGGATAAGAGAGCTGTGGTTGTGCTATTGTTAGGACGGAAACCATGCAGATTAGGAGTGAGAAGGTTGTTCTGGAGGAGGTGGTTGAGAAGCTGTGTGTGTATGCATTTTTCTAGGAACTTAGAGAGGGGGATAGGATGGTTATGGGATGGTAGTTAAATGGGTCTGCAGAGTTTTTACCTTTATGCAGGAGAATAGTGAAAAAGAATTTCCATAGGGTAAGAACAGTGGATTCCTGGCTTGATCTATTGATTAGGATAAATACTGGATAGGCTATGGAGTCAGCAGCGAGTTTTTGGAAGATAGGAGGTAGGTTATCGGTGGAGAGAGAGCAGGGTTTAAGCTTATGAAGAAGAGATTTGATGTAGGAAGTAGGGACCGGGCGTAAAGAGAATAATTATTACTTGGAGGGTTGGGAAGGAATGGCAGAGATGTAGTATTAGAATTAATAGGTAGGATTGTTTAGATTGTGTCAATAAAGTGTTTATTGAGGAGAGTAGCAGTTTCTAGAGGGGATGTGTTTAGGTAAGGGCAGGGTGTTGAGGGGCAGCCAGGAGAAATAATTTTGTTTAGAATGGATTAGAACTTATGAGGGTTTGATTTACTATTGAGCTGTGCTGAGTTGTAGAAGGACCTTTTGTTGTTATTTGCTTGTTTTTTTTTGTAAGATTTCTGAGATGCTTATATTTGTGTAGTAGAGGTAGTTACTTAGTTTTAATCCTGGCTTTCCAAGTATTATCTCTTTTATGCATAAGGAACCTGGTTTCTTTGGTTAGCCAGGGAGTATGATTAGATATTATTCTAATTTTCCTAGAGAGCAAGGGAGTTTAGGGTATTCGGGAAGATGCTTTTAAACATGTTGACTGCATCATTGAGAAGGATTTGTCTAAAGATGGACCACTTAGTACTAGACAGAATGGAGTTGAATTGGGATATATTAAAGTTAGAGAGTTTACGACAATCCCTGTAAAGGTGGGGTTTGAGAGGTTGGGCAGTGTATCTTAGGACAAAGGTAGGAAGGTGGTCACTAAGGCAATCTGGTAAGGTAGTGGGGTTATGGCAATGGTGGGGGGAGTTAGTGAGTATCCAGTCTATTATGGAGCTGGTAGATGAGCTTTTATGGTGACAGATAGGGGAAGATATCAGTTGATGGAAACCAATTAGGTTGATACTGAGTTGTGGAGAGTCAGTTTTCAGTTTGGACCAGTCTACATCTCCCAAGATGATGGTTTCATAGGGTATATTGTGGGAGAACCAGTTTAGGATATTCTCTAAGATGGACAAATTATTCCTGGGAGGGATGTAGATGGAAGCTATAGCCAATTTCTTGTGAGCATTAAGGTGGCAATTAAGGATGATGAGTTCAGCTGGGAGGAAGTCAGGGATGGGTGTGGGGAGAGGCGATAGGTTGATGCTATCAGAGTGGAGTATGGCTACACCCCCCTTTTTTTGGCGATTCTGTCAGAGCGATAGATATTGTGGCCTGGTGGGAAAGTTTCATTATTAGTGTTGTGTGGCTTAAGCCAGGTTTCAGGTAAGGAGAGGATGTAAGGAGTTGTATGAACTATCCAGGCATGGAACTCAGTGATTTTATTAGTTAGGCTTTGAATATTCAGAGAGTATATTGTCAGGCGCTTGGGTAAGGATGAGTTTATTGTGTGAGGCTGGTTAAGGGTGTTCTTAAACCTTTCCCCACTTCCTATATCAAATCTCTTCTTCATAAATTTAAACCTTGCTCCCCATCTGCTGATAAACTATCCCCCTCTTCTCAAGCTTGCTGCTGATTCCTTCACCTTCTCTATCTCGGTACTAATAAATAGATCTATTCAAGAAGGTGCAGTTCCAAATATCTGGAAATCTTTCTACACTATGCCACTGCACAAAGGAGGTAACTCCACAGACACCTCTAACTTTAGACCAATAGCCATCCTATTACCACTTTCTAAAATTCTTGAAAAGTGTATCCACTCTCAACTGCTTAAATACCTAATCCATGAAAACTTGTTAACCCTTACCGAACATGGCTTTCATCCAAACCACAGTACTGCTTATGCCTTCTTATCTTTTACTCATACAGTTGCTGAGGCCAGAGATAATAACCAACTAGTGTCCTGTCTCTTTCTTTACCTATCCAAGACATTTGATACATTGTCTCACTTGATACTACTAAGAAAAGCAACTGATCACAAACTCACTCCTCCCACTTTGTAGTGGTTCTCCTGCTACTTTATTAATAGACTACATTCTGTCCTATGGCTCACTTCCTGCTCCCCCTTCTTGCCTGTAAAAACAGGGGTCCCCAGAGTTCTAGCCTAGGCCCCCTTTTATTAAATCCCCCAGATTTTGCATGCCTTGCACAGCATGCAGTATTAGTGCAGGAGCTCTAGCAGGCAATATGTCTGCCGTGCGATCCAGGAATAGCCTGCAGGGGTGTGCCTGGGTGCTCCTGCACTAGTCCTGCATGGACTAAGCCCCTGTATGCAAATCATGCCATTTGAAGGAGAAATCCATGCAAATGAGATGAATTTGCAATCCAGGAAGCTTGAAACTGGCTTGCAGGACTAGTGTAATCTGCAGAAATATACTCGACTAGTAACCGAGTACATTTCTGCAAAATCCAAAACGGAACCATGACAGCTCCAAATAAAGGTTGCATATCAGTCAGGAAGCATGCCAATGGCCAAGTATAAGGCCAGTGGCATTGCAAACAGCTTAAAAAATAAAAAAATCAACTTTTTTTTTTTAGCCAATCTCAGCTGTTTAAGCTTAGGGCAGCGGCGCGCAAATGGGATCGTGGGGGGGGGGTGTAAGAAAATAAACCTAAAATAAGCATTCTAACTAAAATCACTATTCTGCCATGAAAGTCAATGGCAGGAAGAAGACAACATGGCCAGTGAGTACTGGTTGCTAAGGGGGGAGGCTCAGTGTGAGACGTAGCTATGCATTAGCAGGCAACCCTATGCAAATGAGGGGAATGATAGTGAATCCCAGTTTTCCCCAGCATGCTAGTCAGGTCCCAACAGTGTAAGAGTAGGAATAGCTTGGTAAAAGCCTAGGAGTAAGCCGACATCATGGGGGTGTGTGTCAGGCATACTGTAAGCAGATTGGACCCCTATGGCTCAGGTTTGCTCCTACCTAAGCACAGCTAAGCAAGGGGTTATCTGAGGCTGCCTAGCCTTCTTTACATTGCCTAAGCGGGTGTGGGTTTTAAAGGTATAAAGAAAAGTTAAACCAGGAAATTGCAGCTCTGTGCACATTTGAGCATTCTGTTTGCGTGGCGAGCCCCCGGGCTTAAACAGGAAGGCAATGGGAAGGGAAAACAGCAGTAGGAACATAATCTAGGAGAACTAGTATAGCTGGCAGGTGAAATGTACCAGAATCAGCCAAGAACACTACTATAAACTATGCAAACACCATCCCCTCTGTTTTTTCCCACATCCTACACCACCGGTGTATACAAGCGGGGAACTTTTAACAAACAAAACAACAAAATGATAGGGGCTGCAATAGCTATCATACAACAACTTGTGGAAGAGGCTGAGGGTGGTGAGGATGTGAATGTTGTCGACCAACCCACAGTGAGGAGACGGAGAAGAGTGTACAGACCCAGGGTAACCTACCAGGGGCTACATGAGCTGGAGATAATGGAGTGTTATAGGGTGGACAGAGACCTCCTACAGCAAATTGTTGAGCTGTGCCGGCCACATCTGACACACAGAACTAACAGAGGGGAACCCATCTCATTAGATACACACGTATGTGTAGGCCTAAGAATACTAGCTACAGGTACCTTCCAAAGGCCAACTGGGGATATGATGGGGATCTCACAGGCATCAGATCCAGGGTACTCCACCAGTTCCAGGATGCCATGTCAGCACATGCCGGTGAGCACATATATTTCTCCAACACTTGTGAGGCATTGGCCAGCAATATGCAACTGTCCCACCAAACAGCAGAATACCCTGACATAGTGGATGCTATAGACTGCATGCACATATGCATCAAAGCATCGGGTAGGGTCTACATCAACCGCAAGGGCTTCCCCTCCATCAACTGCCAGGTCATGTGTGATGCCCAGGGCATAATATTGAATGTGTGTGCAGGCTGACCTGGAAGCTATTATGATTCCCACATCTGGCATCTGAAGCAGCTGTACCTGAGATTTGCCAATGGGGACGTCCACAAGGTCACCTAGTGGGGGATGCTGGATATGCACTGGAGCCGTGGCTGATGACACCATCAGAAATGTACACACACCAGAACAAGAACTCCATAATGAGGCACACGTACAGACCAGAATTATAGTAGACCGTTTGTTTGGGATGCTCACATCATGGTTGCAGTGCCTGGACACATCCGGTGGAGCCTTGCAGTATCGTATGTGCCATGCTACACAATATGATCCTGTAGAAACAGCTGCAGAGGAACAGCATGAGGCAGGACCACACAGCCCCCCCCCACCATTGCCAAGGCCTGCACAGGTACAGAGTGACTCAGAGGAAGAACAACCTGAACCTGTCCCAGTAGGCAGAAGGAGGCATATCCTGTATGCCCTGGCCTTGGCAAAGAGGCAATGCATAACACATACACTGACATAGGAGGAATCCAGGGAATAATGCCTCTCTCTGTCTCTCACATACAGTAAAAGGAATGCCAAACATGACACTACCTGTGCTCAACCATTTGTAGGGAGTTTACTGGGACACCCACAAGGTAAGTGACTCACACATGCCAGTCAGGGGGGTTCACATACCCAACAACAGTCGCAGCCAGCAGGACAGGTGTAGATAAATACAAACAAAGTCTGTGCTATGGCCTCTGAATGATGCCTATGGGTAACTCCTCCCCCCCAGGCCTACACAGACAGACTACAGCAGGTCAGGCAGTGGGATGTTAGTTCTGAAGGGTAGGAAGTCAGAAACTAATATATAGGTAAATCAAAGCTAAGATCTGTAGTACACTGGTACACCTCTAGTCAGCATGATAGGTTAGAATACAGAATGAAATATAGTACCTGAAATACCAGTACAGTCATAGCAAATGTGTACAAGTGTCAAGTGTGTCTCCCCCATCCTATGCAGTAATGTAATTACAGTCAGGTGTGCCCCCAATCCTGTGTAGAAATGCAGAAATAGTCAGGTGTGCCCCCCATCCTATGTAGAAATGTAGTAACAGTCAGGTATGCCCCCCAACCCTGTGTAGATGTGTAGAAATAGTCAGGTGTGCCACCCTAATCCTTTGTACGAATGCAGAAACAGTCAGGTGTGCTCCTCCAACCCTACTTAATTATGTAATAACGGTCTGGTGTGCCCCTCAGTGTGATGTACACATGTCATAACAGTCAGGTGTGTCCCCCCACAACCCTATGTAGAAATGTAGTGACATGTATGTGTAGGTCTAATCCCAGTGGAGCACAGATGCACAGAGGTGGCCAAGGTAGCAGGATAGGTTGTAGCATCTGCACAATATACAGGTATGTGTGTGTTAGGTTGGTGTGTGTCCCATATTTTGTGAGAGTGGTCAGTATGTATGCATGTTGAGGTAAGCCTGGTGGCCATTGACCACTACCGCTGATGACAGGGGCATATCCTCACAAATGCAGTGCCATACACAATACCCATCAGTATAACATAAGCTAGCAGTAAGCCATTGCAAATGTATGGTGGTAATATGTGTCACCATCTGAAAGACTGACATGGCATGGCTGTTGGTCTAGATATACAAGCAGTACACAGGGGAAAGTACCCCAGACATACAGTATATATTGTGTCACTGTGAAATGGACACACCCTTGGAAAAGTACATACAGGTATGCATCACATTATTTGGTCCTGTACTAGGGGATACTGGTGTTGACTGCCCATACACTCGCAGATCACAAAGGAGGTAGGATTGATGTATTGGGAAACAGCTGATATACCTGCACATGCAAGCATAACTGAAATGCCCAATGCATATATGTGTGTCAGATGCAAATAGTGTCCATAGCACATATGCACCCAGCTCATGCAAACACCACCCACAGGCACCTCTCTGGTCTTATCCCTGATGTGGGGAATGGGTACAATAAGACCCCACCTGTATATGGCAACAGCGGAAGACTGCAGCATGCAGTGCAGGTGTCCTATGCAGGTGTGTCCCTAGCTGTAGGTAGCACCCTGCCAGCATCCACACCACCTGAGCAAGACTGTTAGGTGTTATTGGCATGAAAACCTATCACAACTACCCTGTCACCCCAGGGGAATATACTGTATGGTGGTCTGGGACTGTAGGACTAACAGAATGCAATGACCTGCCACGTCTGGCATGCAGCAACACCTTATGCCCCACAGGCATCTGCCAAAGGCCTGTGTCTCACATGTACTGCCAATGCATGTTATGTCACGGACTCCAAAATAACAACATAACACACTCCACATAAGCCATATGCAAGGCCATGTGGACAAACCACAGTAACATGTCCACCATGTCCCACTGCATGAACTGTGGACCAACACTAACACACACCTGTGATGTGGTGATACCCTTAGGGAAGGTATCAGAGAATTTATGCATAATGTATGGAAGAGGTTAGAATAACAGAGGGGGCGGGAGCATGGGCAGCATTGAATGTGCAGGGTCCAACACCAAGCTGTGTGCACACACTATCCCTGGTTGCAAACACATACATGGGTGGCTACACACCTGCCCATACAGCACAATAGGGTAAATGTCCTGACCCATGGCCCCTGCCCCTGGTTGACTTGTGTGAATCTGTACAGCTGTGAGGCATTGCCACAGCAAGATAAGCCCATACTGTCATGCTGATGGGCGTACAAGTATGGGATCCTCTGCCAGTACTGTACCAAGGTGCTGAACCGGATACATAAACCAACACCAAGTGTCTGCAGCTCCCCGTCAAGAATGGCATAACTTACAATGAATACGTAGGTGTCTTTCCACAATACCGGACACAACCGCAGTCACCCTTGTCCCCCAAGACATCACTGTGAGCAAGAATGTCCACCTGACAGTACACGAGGACAAAAAACATCTCTGTGTATAACAGTACACGTCTGAAAATCTCTGCTAACAGCAGTACCATGCAGCTGAAGCAGCACATACACAATCACCTATAGTACACACTATCCCCTGCACAGTTCATCCCCATATTGCCAAATGATCGATGGATACCCTGCAGAAACAGCATGCTACCTGTAGGTGTACAACACAAATGTCTGCACTGCAGTACAAACTACCTGGACTTGATCCACACATTCAATACAGACGGGCATACTGAGCATGCTCACACACTTAGAGAAATGATGACAATGTCAGTCAACAACATACTGAAAGGTCATACTTTGTGGTTTGTGGTCTGCACTGTAGTGGCAGAACAGGTAGCTTACATCTTTCTAAGTTGGGAACTGCTGATTGAGGGCTCAGTGTCTGTTATTCTAAAAGTGTATTAATTGGTTTAAAAACACTTGGGCTTCCAGGCCAGTTTGCACTAAAATGGTTTGTGGTCTGCACTCTGGTGGAGGAGAGGAGGCTGCACTCGCTTCTGAGCATGCATGAATTTCTGTTAAAGGCTTATAGTGCCTGCCTATTTGATCTCTACTTCACTGAAATTGGTACACCTTTTTTTTTCAGCTAGCATAGACTAGAGGCCTTGGGCTTCAGGACAGTTGTTTTACATTAGGAAGGTTTGTGGTCTGCACTGTGGGGTGGCATGACAGGTAGCTTACTTCCTTCCTTCTGTTGTGATGCTGGGCTGCTCAGTGTCTGTAATTCTAAAAGTGTATTAGTTCTGGTTCTGCCACTTGGGCTTCAGGCCAGTTATTTTACATTTACATTAAGAAGCCTCTGCACTCTTGTGGGAGGAGAGGCTGGACCTGGACTCTGCCTTTCTGAGCTGGAAATTCCCTTGGTTTAGTGCTTATTTAGCCTTTTCAGCACTTACTGTTTCTTTGATCCCTTTGCTTTGCTTGTTGGCTGTGACTATAGCTTATTCCCTTGCTTGCTGTTGAATTTATTATTTGTTGTTTTGTGTTTTGTTGTTTTTTGTTTGAAAATGAAATGCTAACTAAACAAGGCTTTTCAGCACTTTCAGCACTTTACTGTGATTTCTTGATTTTTTGCATTGCTTACTTCCTTGTTTCACTTGAAAGAAAGTTACTGTTTGTCGCTTTTATGCTGTTGCTACCTGCTTTAAGTTACACTGCACAGGTCATATTCAAAGCAATTATATAAGTAAGCACACAAATATTCAAAAGCCCCTGAGTACCTCGTTCCCCATTGGCCTTTTTTTTTCACAATATTGGCCTTCAATCATACTAATATTCAAGGAATTTACAATACTATTCTCCTCTCCGAACACAGCCCTTAGGCTAAACAACACACCTGATACACTTGTAATAGGTGAGTCTATGGTCACAGGCACACTGACGCCCCACCACCAGGGCTGAACACAGAGAGAAGGGTGGGTGAGCTGCTGTCGGGCTTAGGGATCGCCATACACATAACACAAGCACTCAAGCCACCCAAGGCAAAAACAAATATGACTCAGTTGTGTGCTGGTGTGAATGACCTGAGGAGATCATCCCTGGACCACATGTAGTGCCTTTTTAGGCAAGGCTCAAAAGACAAACCCACCTCCCATAGGTAATCAAGGGACTAGAAACTAAGAGTACGCTACTCAATGTCAACCTCAAGAGAACCCGCCTCAAAACGACTAAAAAAACTCCTTAGCATGGAGAGAATCGAAGCTAGTGCAGTTCAGCAGAAAGGAAACAGAGTCCCGACCAGCACCCAGCACCACTCAGGTTATACCTGCCACATGCTTTTCGGCCCTCTAGCCCAAGGGACCTAACTCCCCAAAAGGAGGGGAGTATCAATATTCAAGTTGAAGGAAATACCCATAAGCAGTGGTTAGTGGTCAGAGTGCAGCAGCATCAGAGAAACTGGTAAAACAACTAAAAGTGGGTAAAACTGCTCTCCACAACCCCAACTGCTACAGACCACCCTCCCAAACTCCAGGAACCCTCACTCAGCCTTAAATATCCACTGGAAAGGTGAAGGGGCCTCCTTAACACCATTATATTGGCGGGAGCATACTACTCCTGCCATCAACGGGGCCAAACCAATAGCCCAATACCTGTTTCTCCAATAACGTTCCTAGCTACACCAAACTAAAATGCTATGGAACAACTTCTACCACTCCCACAAGCAACAAAAACATACTGTCTATGATCATCACCAGAACATGGGGACACAGCACCAAGGGAAGGTGGTCCCACACATTTTTCCTGACCTCTGCGCAAAACCGACGGCGTCCATAATTCCCACTAGGCATTATAGATAAACAGCTAACAAAAACCAATGTAAAACCCCTGGCTCACTATGGGGCTGTACAACAACCCACAAGACACATGGTTAGAATTGCTGGAGCCATGTCAGACTCCAGACAAGTACCAATGGCATCCCACCAGCATCCAGTCCTCTTGTCTCGGAGACCTGGGTTTGGTATAAGGACTATTTTTGAGGTGCAACGGAAGGGACTGTGGCTGACCAGCCTCAACATGACTGCAAAACTGCAACTGCTTTCGACTCACCATCCTAACCATTAAGTACAGAAGAAGTAATTTACCTGAGAGAGGGACCCAAGCGCAATCTCATTTGACAACCACATGGCCAAAGTGGTTAGAAAAACATTATATAGCCTTACCTAATCATGAAGGGATCACATCTAGATCTCACATCGGTCTTTGCAGACACCTGCAGCAACTGGAAAGACCCCAAAAAACCCCTCCTCACCAGGATCGGGCCAAAGCTCAGATGCCAGCCGCCCTGGTTAAAGAAACAAAAGCTCTAGCTCTCACTCACATACTGCCTGCCTGCCCATCTGTGCCTGACTTATGACTTTATAAGCGTCCCGGAATTAATGGACATGCTGGACAGAAATCCAAATCCCAAATCCCAATCCCACCAGCCACGCTGAGACGAGAACAAAACTTCAGCACTGAAATAAATAGGACATACTGGAGGGACAGATTCAACCTCTCACTTCAAAATGGAATCCCATCCCAGTCCAGTCCAGGCAGACCTCATTGACTCATCCTCTTCTAAGAGGATGGAGATCGAGAGAGTCCCTGGATACTTCCGGGTTTACCCCCGGTGTTCACTTCTACTAACCTGTTAGACAGCATAGCCAAAAAGGGCATAGCAAAATTAGTTTAAAATGGGTGGCGAAAGCTAGTATGAACCTATGAACTTATGAACCTATACTGGGCATGCTCACACACGTAAACAAATGAAGGCCATGTCTGCAAACACCAGTGGACCAGACATATCTGGCAGTCACAGATGTTAGTGCAGACACTCCTCAGGATGCACCACTCATGCTTTGCACACACACAGTGGATAGGAATACAGACATATATCTAAGGACAACACACTATAATAAGCTAAAAGTAGACGTACATAGATGTGTGGAAGAGGGTGACTGTGATAAGGAGTTATCCAGGCCTTTCCCACCCAGCATGCAGCCAAAGGGGCACAACCACATGAGGTTAAGATATCACTCACTATAAATACTAGCCACCTGTATCTGTCAGCATTACAGACTATATGGTAAAAGTGCTAGCTGTGCAACATGACTGTACAAGGAAGTAGTCATCTAGCAGCTGTATACACGTAACTGTGAAATATGACCCTGTGTGTGCCCGCATGTGGTGTGACAACCTCTAGTGTAATGGGTTATGGCCCATGCACACACGCACTACCTTCCCCATAGCCCTACTATGACAAGCCTGCTGAGGTTATCCACTGTGAAATACACATTTGGAAAAATTGTAGCCTAGTAATCTCTGGGGCATGTCCTATAATTGCATACTGCTGTAGTGTGATAAAATAGTTAGGTAGGTGTTCCAATCCCAGACATGGCAAGTGTGTGTGTGTGTGTGTGTGTGTGTGTGTGTGTGTGTGTGTGTGTGTGTCTGTTTAGAGAGCAATGCTTTTTAGGGTAGTCACACTCCCTACAATTCAAATGCTCTAATTTGGTAAAGCTGCTGATGTCATCCACCCAAAAATACATCTCTGGGATGGTTGTAGTCCAGTAATATCCGTACTGTGTCCCAGAACTGTGTATGGCTGCAGTGTGATAAAGTAGTTAGGTAGGAGTTCTAATACCAGACTTGGCAAGTGTGTGTGTGTGTGCCACCATCTGTGTCGAGAGCAATGCTTTTTAGGCTGGTCACACTCACTACAATTTAATTGCCCTACTCTGTCATGGCTCTAATGTCATACACTGTGAAATACACCTTTCAGAAAAGTGTAACCCAGTAATCTCCATGACGTGTCCTATAACGGCATGCTGTTGTAGTGTGATGATCTAGTTAGGTAGGAGTTTTAATCCCAGACATGGCAACTGTGTGTGTGTGTGTGTGTGTGTGTGTGTGTGTGTGTGTGTGTGTGTGTGTGTGTGTGTGTGTGTGTGTGTGTGTGTGTGTGTGTGTGTGTCTGTCTGTTTATTTTAGCCTAGCCAACTACAATTCAAATGCCCTACTTTGGCAATCCTGCTGATGTCATTCATTGTGAAATAAACCTTTGGGGAAGGAGTACTCCA
Source organism: Protopterus annectens (assembly GCF_019279795.1). Classification (NCBI taxonomy): domain Eukaryota; kingdom Metazoa; phylum Chordata; order Ceratodontiformes; family Protopteridae; genus Protopterus; species Protopterus annectens. The sequence goes on along the minus strand of NC_056726.1, from coordinate 588,240,896 downwards.
ATAATCCCTGTGGTGCTTCCTATAATAGCTTCATGCTGTAGTGTGATATAGAACTTGGGTAGGGGTTCTATTCCCACACATGTCAGTTGTGGATGTTTTGTATGTGTTTCAATGTCTGTGCAGGGAGCAATGCATTTAGCCTAGCCACACTCACGACAATTCAAATGCCCTACTTTGGCAACCCTGCTGATGTCATTCATTGTGATATACACTTTTCAGGAAGGAGTAGTCCAGTAATCTTCATGGTGTGTTCTATAACAACTTCAAGCTGTTGTGTGATATTGATCTTGGGTAGGGGTTATATTCCCACACATGTCGGTTGTAGATGTTTTGTGTGTGTTTCAATGTCTGTGTAGGGAGCAATGCATTTAAGCCTAGCCACACTCACTACAATTCAAATGCCCTACTTTGGCAATCCTGCTGATGTCATTCATTGTGAAATATACCTTTGAGGAAGGAGTACTCCAATAATCTCCATGGTGCATCCTATAACTGCATAGTGCTGTTGGGTAATAAACTAGTTAGGTAGGAGTTCTAATCCCAGACATGATAGTGTGTGTGTGTGTGTGTGTGTGTGTGTGTGTGTGTGTGTGTGTGTGTGTGTGTGTGTGTGTGTGTGTGCCTTGTAAGATATGTTAGTGTTTTGTAAATTTCTTATATGGTGGCCCTAGTATATATCACAATGTCCACCATACAGAGATAACAGATGTGAAATAGCTGAGAGGCTGGGGTGCAAATCCATACCCCTACATGTGACATCAAGGCCAGACAAACAAAATTAGCAACCCTAGTATTATTGAGAGAACACTCTCAACCCATGTCTTATACATACACACACACACACTTGCCTAGGCAACAGCCACTATGTTGGTAGTACCCTGCATATTGCCCACTGATAGTAACCATGGTATGATTGCAGTGGGCTACAGAGGGCATGGCACCCTGTCTATCTGTCCAATAGGCATGTACATGCCGACAGTGCACCTTTCCCATGTTCCTCACTGAACACCTGCAAAATCTGTGGTGCCATCAGATGTGGCCCACAAAGGACATACCATGCCTGACAACATGCCCTGTATGGACAGATGCCACTGACACCAGGGAATGCTGGTATCATGCTATCAATGTATGTGCAGGGTAAATCTGCTGTCCATTACCAGTTCCCGCCACATGAGGCCAGGACTGGCACATCTGATGATAATCTGTGTACACAATATGGGCCAGACACCCCAGGTACAGTTCCACATGTCACTGTACATGCATGTGGGAGGTGTGCACATCCTAGACACCATCCGTGTCATGCACTAAGGAACACATACATGGCAAGCAATGCACAGCATTGGCCACACACACAATAGTCACTCAGGTGACTGGATGGTGAATACAATACCCACCTGTGAGGCCAAATTCAGAAACTACACCTGTGAGTCACAATGCAAACCATTGCCATGTGGGCTGATGCCAAGGTATACCCATCACCTAGCCTTGTATAGCTGTCTGGCACAGTTGACCACTACACACCTGTGAAGCAATGCACCCATGCATGTCAGTATTGGTACCTTGTGTGTGTGTGTGTGTGTGTGTGTGTGTGTGTGTGTGTGTGTGTGTGTGTGTGTGTGTGTGTGTGTGTGTGTGTGTGTGTTGTATGATGTGCATGATCACATTCACACTCACTACAACCCCCATTGGCATACTGAAGCATGCTGTCCAATGTCAGACACCTCCACATACCCTTTGCCAATATAACCTCTGTATGACTCCTGTGGTGCATGTGATACCTGCACAGTAATGTGTTGTGGAAACCTCACTAGTGATGAGTTGTATTCCTGGCCCTGCCATATGTGTCAATGTGTGTGTGTCCTTGTGAGAGTGTGGCTGTGTTGATACTGGCATCTGTTCATGTGGACAGGCATGTGTACTACACCTACATTATAGCTACAATATCCTTGTTGCAGATGCCAATCACCATCACATATATGTTTTGTGGGATCCTCAAAATCTAACCTATGTGGTGCATCTGATAACTGCAAAGAAATGTGATAGCACTACATAGTCTTCAGGGGTTTGATACCCTGTGCTGGTAGTTGTGTGAAACAAGCATGCTTATGTTTTACTCTCCCACCCCTCCCTGACTTTACTTTGCCTCTGTCTGCCTCTCTCACTCCCTCTCTGGTGGATGTGGAGACCTACACCTGCTTTGCTTAGGGCAGCAGTATGTGTATTCTAATTGATGCTCATGATCAGCTGATGGCCTCTGCATGGATTGAAGCCCTCTTCTAGCTGATTGCATTTGGAACAGCTGTGGTAGCATTCCCGTTGCCAGTTGCATGGAAGCACACTCCAATATCTAGGAACATCATGTTGGTGTTGGGCCTTTTCATTCACTGTGAGCAGGAACTCATTCTGTTGTTTGGCAAACAGCATCTCAGATGGATTGGGGATTTACCTCTAACAGCATACACTGTGGTAACAGGGCATCACACAGGAGGGAGATGTGCCTGACCTGACTACAGACTGTAAGTGCTGCTATACTGCATTTGGAGTAATGTTGGTTTAACATGGTGTGTGTGGATGTGGCTGTCCTACATGTTTTAATAACTGCCATGTCAGTGTTATGTTTATGAGGGAACCCCAACTGTAGTGTCATCTGCAGACTGGGCAGTGTGTGGTGCCTTTGGTTTCATGTGTTACCCACAGAGCACCTATCTGTGGACTGCAGAAGTTAGTTTGAGGATTGCAGTCTGTAGATGGCGACAGCCGTGAGAGTTACTGACTTCATATCCCTCATAGGACATATGTTGCAACAAACCGTGTTACAACAGTAAATGTATGAGGTTATCACAGCAACATGTCAATATTGGCCCTGTGTATGTGCCTCCAGCCACAACTCTCTCAACCTTTGTACATATGTCATGCAGTAAGAGGTGCATATGTGCTATACACCATATTTAGTGACATCACAACTAACAAGCCAGTGAGATATCAGACTGCTACCCATATTGTGTATAGTAGGGGTTATATCTAATGACATTACCTGGACATTCTGTGGTTGTGTGTATAGTACTGAGGTCTGTGTACGTAAAGTGAATGTCGACAGTGTGTGTATTGATAATATGTACTTTGGCCTGCGTACAGACTGTGGTAGATGTCATTGTTCTTGGTCCCATTTTATCTGATGTTACATGCTGCTCCACTGTATGTTACCCTATCAGCTTACTTGTTTATAGGGTCATACATACACATGTCCCATACCACAGAAAGGCATTGGACCACACTGTGTAGTGGCTCAGTATATGTAGGGTTAGTGTGCGAGTGGCACATATGAGGATGGTGTTGAACAAATAGTCCATATACTGTAATATTACACTAGCTTACCATACGTGGCTGTGTTCACAATGGCTGTGGTTATGCACTTTCACACTGATATATCATACTCTGTGCTGTGACATGCCTGTAGAGCCTGCTATATATGCAGGTACATGTGCATGCCCCCAAAGGAAATGTAGGCCAGTGTTGAGCCAGTCTGCCGGTAGCCTGCATAGTACTTTGTTACATGCCTAGCAGCTTAGTGTACATACCCAGTGAGATGTCACGTCCAGATACTTGCTTTCCACATGCACTGCTGCTGGTCCTCCCTTAACAGTCATGTATGTAATACAAAGCAGTGGGATGCTGTACAGATGTATGTCAATATCTAGGGGGTAGTATGTGGCCATGACACCTCTGTACCAGTGGTTATTATGTGTCAGGACATACAGGGGTGTGTGAATGCATAATCTATGGGGGCAAATGTATACCAGCTGTTATGTGTTATACCCATCTACATGGCTGTTAACATTCACATTGTCAGGCTTGGCCCACATGTCTTGCACTAAGGGGTTCTGTGTACACCTCAGAACTGTCCAGAGTGTGTCAGAATGTCCACATATATTAGCCAATATCTCTGCTGTAGTCCACAGAAGCATGATGTGCTAGTAGCGGTACTCTACTATGGTGTCCTTAGGATGCCTGTCAGTAGCCAATGGTGCACATTTTAAAAGCAGATGTGACCTCCCACTCACACCATGTCTGTGAAGACAATCCCTATTACAGTAGCAATAGTTTACAAATATACCTGCTATACACACCTGACATCCCCTTACACTACGGAGTTGGGACTATAGGGGCTGAGGTAGGGCTACACTTCATGTTCAGGACATATGGCGAAAATATATGTATAGATAATTATCCAGATATCTGTATAGATATATACACATATACATATCGACATATATAGATGGATATGTATATGTGCATATATATATATATATATATATATATATATATATATACATATAAACACCCACCCAGATATATACATATACAGAGCAATATATGTCTACACATATACAGATAGAGATACATATGCACATATACATATGGATATCTACATATATATTGACAGTAGTAGGTATATCAGAATGGATATGTATGCACATATAATTATAGATATCTACATATATACCAACATAACTAGGCATATCTGTACACATAGGATGTGCATACATATATAGCTATATAGACATTTATCTATATATACCTATACGTATATATATATATATATATATATATATATATATATATATATATATATATAAAATATATATATAGATATATGTACATATATATATATACATACACATGGCCATATATATGTAGCACTATACAGATGTGTATACAGACATATGTATGAGTATACATGTGTAAGTACATGTTGACATATATAGACCTATTATATGTATACAACCATATTCCTGTCATGAGTAAACGTCACGGTTGTGTATACCCACCCAGATATATCTCACCATATGTATCTGCTATGTGCACATTATGATAAAACAACATATGTGATGCAACAGTCATATTAATAACAAGGACTACACAATTTAGGAACTAAAGGCAATTGTTCAATACTACTCAATATGTGTATTGACAGCTATATTGGTAAAACAACAGCTGTCTTCACAGTGGTCATGGTGTAGTGGTTAAGTGCAGTGACTTCAGTGTAAAGGTTCTGGGTTCAAGACCTGCAAGAGCTGTTCATTTTGTTGCTGGGCAGAACAGGGACTGTCAGATACAGATTGGTTAAGACAGCTTTGTGCTGCTTTAAGTGGGATGCGCAATTGTGTGATGGACATCCTTCCTGTGTGTGGGCATCAGTGTTACAGACAGCAGGTAGCAATACCTCTTATAGGAGAACATGCACATTCAGGCCAGCTACATATTTGTAGGAGGTTCCAGAGTAGAGTTGTGTTATGCATTGTATAGTACTAGTGTTACAGGGTTTGTGTGTGCATACTAGTTTACCTTGGAATGCAGTCTGTCTGCATAGCTCTCAACTGTGGGCCTATCCTTTAATGGCCAGAGGTGTGCCTATCATGTTTTTTCTGTCCACCACACAGGTCCTGTGTCAGATATTTCACTGACAGTGTGTGTGTTATGAGTGGTATCAGTACATGGCGACATCCATTTATGTTTCTAACCTGAAATCCCTGACTAAGGTTATGTTTCAGACTATCCTGTAACACCAGTGGCTTGCTTAGTGTATAACAATAGTTTTCCACATATGGGCCTGTGTTCCAGTCTTTATCCTCCACCTACATTCCAAGCTTTGCACATATGATATGCTGTCAGGGGTTGTTTTGTAGCGGGGTTGTGAGTATATCATGCTGCCATTCCTGCCATCAGTCCACTGCTGTTGTATCCCCCACACATATGGTGGGGCTGGGGCCATATATGTGTGGGCTTCACCTACACAATAAATGTGTGCACTCCAGAGGCCAGTGTATGTAACAGTGGTATATGGCCTGTATTAATGAGTGTAGGGGGGATGCACCATAAATAACCTAGGCTGTTACAACATGTGGGGGTATCAGGGGTGAGCTGCCTTAAAGTATCTGGATGTACATTACCGTACAATTCACCAATATTTAAATTAATTACATAAATTGGGTTAATGCAGGCCTACTGCCTCCTGCCATACATACTGTTCTGTTTGCCATTGTGCTTGTGATGGTGTCAGTTATGCTTTGTTATGTAACAGTTACATCTCATTGTGTCAGCTGAGGTCTTTACCACCTAGTGATTGTGTACAGAGTGTAGATAGAGGCTGCTGAACTATACACCTGCATTACATACTGTTGATTGTTTGGTATCCTGTGGTCCAGTCTGTCATTACTATTGTACTATTTGAAGGGCTTGGCCTGGACAGCAACATTTGTAAACCTTTCCAGACTACTGTATTAGTATAACTGTTTCACAGTTGCATTACTCTGTTTATTTGGATGTCAGTGTCTGAACGGCTATATGACATGGCATATACAACTGTAATATTACACAGATAAAGGTTTTCCATTTATGCAAACCTGTGTGTGGTGTTGTATCCTATGACCTCTCTGTGGGTATATGTTGCAGGCAACGATTGTCATTTGTATGGGTGGCTCATACAATGTCCTGTTGTTAAGGCATTAACTGTAGGCATAGTGGCTGTTCCATACTGTGTGCACCTTCTACATATGTATCTTACTATACATATCTCTGCATGTGTATGTGTAGTCACATATTTATTTATATATATATATATATATATATATATATATATATATATATATATATATATATATATATATATATATATATATATATATATATATATATATATATGTATATCTGTATCTGCATATATGTGTCTGTGTATATGTATTCTAGGGATGTTAATAGCTTCCACATTGTACATTACCTATGGGAGCCAGACTGTACTGCATGATATGTTACCGATACCAGCCTGACATCATACAGGTGGGGTGGAGTACTGTTAACATCTTGTGCCCATGTTGTGTAAGGTCCTAGTTATTGGATCTGCAACACTTGGTAGTGTATTGCAGTGTGGACATGTTTGGCTATGGGGGGAGTATACCTATTCATACAAGACATTTATTGTTTGGGGCCTCACAACCCCATTAATGTTGCATGTGGGCATATATGTTTTTGTTATTTTCCCATTGTTATATACAGATGTATATATATCTGCTTTTATATATATATATATATATATATATATATATATCTGCTTTCATAAATATAACTATGTTCGTTTATTTGCTTACTTATATATAACATATATATATATATATATATACATATATATATATATATATATATAGATGTAGGAATTTGTATGTATATATGTTTATATATATATATATATATATATATATATATATATATATATATATATATATATATAGATAGATAGATATGTTGTATCTGTTTAGATATTAATATATGTACACACACACACATACATCCACATGTTGGAATACATTCTCTGTACTGTTGAATGACTGAGCTGGATGATGTGTTTGTGACTACATCAGGGTTATGTATATCTGACATGGCTTAGTGGTAAATCACTTTGTCTATGGTGTGCAGGGTTTCTGGCTTCAAGTCTTGCAGAGGCTGTTTACTTTGTTGCTGGGCAGAACAAGAGCTGTTGGATACAGAGTGATTAAGGCACTTTTGAGCAGTTGTAAGCAAGTTTGCGCAAAGGTAAGCCCTGCTAACTTCCAGTTACAGTTTTTTATACTCAGCTTCTAATTTGCTTAACCAGTGTAGGCATTGCTTTCTCACATGCAAACAGGCTTAAACCCGCTTACTGCTGCTTAAAAGTGCTTACTCCCGCTTACCCCCATGCTAAATTCTTTGAAAGAAAAGAAAAAAGGCTTGATAGGAAAGTGTTGAAAAAAGGGGCACAAAGAGGGAAAGACAGTAGGAAAAATAGCTAGGGATGTGCAGGAATGGTGTAGGGAAGGTCCATAGCTGCCCATTTCTTCTACAGCAACAGCTGTGCATATACACTGAATTTGGATGTAGATTTGGAAACTCAAACCCCTGGGAGGGGGTGAGGACAACAATAATAAGTTGTGATGGCAGTTAGACCAGTTTACATGTGCCCAGTGGACACGTGTGCAAAATGGACAGCTATGTATGGGGTGAAATTTTGGGAGGGAATAGATTGCCCTATTTTTTTCAGGTGAGAATGGGATGTTGAGGAGGGGTATTAGGTATATTTGGGGAGGTAGGTTAACAGACAAGAAAAACTAGATGCATACTGGGGTGGTGTATGACACATGTGGGGGGTAAACACCTTGATGGGGAGCGGTGTTGGGAAATCGGAATCCCATGAGCCCGCTACTGTAAACAGTGGGACTGAGGTCCCAACCCATGGGCAGTCACCACTGCACCTTCACAGCCCCGATGGTGGCTGTGCTGTGGGCTGAGTCGCAGAGCCAGACTGACACTCTAGTTGCAACACATGGCCCTCAAGCTGGCATAGAAGGTCACCAAGCTGCTGGTTGATCTCTCTACACACCACAACCCCAACCTGGTGGCAGGTGACAGGTACCTGTCCGCACCCACTCCCAGGAGGGGAGGTGAGCGCCATCATCTGAGGTGGTTCCACCCAAAGGTGGTGCAGGACCAATGGACAGGGAGGTCCCTGGTTGGGCCACAGACATGCTGGTGCCCGGTGCCACGGCCAGCTGAGGTGGGACAGGTGGGTCCGCTGAGACAGGCCTTCCCAAACATGCTATAGTGTTTAGATTTCATTATCATAATTGGGTTAGTGATAGTCAATATATTCCAGGGTTAGGTATAACAGCATACATAGATATTCCCATTAACTCAGACACCAGATACAGAACAGGTGCATAGCAAACAGAACACATGCATATATGTGACCACAGCTGTAATAAGCACAGCATGCAGCTACATTGATGGCACCATGCCACCAATGTTGGAATAATTCAATATAGCACATGGATGGGAACAATTAAAATATTTATCAAATAACTGGACATTATAAGAACATAGGTGTCATTACATACCAATTGGGGTGGGTATGTTGATTATTGTTGGAGATATGGTGGGAGGAGAGAAAGATGTCAATTAACAACTAGTATAGTCCTGTAGTCCACATTACTTTCCTAGTCAGTGCTGTTATCTGTACCTTACAAGTCTTATTACACTACCCTACAGCCTTAGTTTGGACAGTGATATGGCTGCCGTCATCATTAGACATGAACTGGTTCTACCTGCAGTATACACCTCTTACCTGGTATAACTGTGGAGGGAATGTTTGTTAACACTAACTAACTTTCTACACATACTCCCAAATTCTGGGTTGATGTTGTGCACATAGCTATCCAACTCTTTCTGCACAGACTCTGGACATGTGTTGACCACATGCAGGTGTGCCGGGACATATCTAGAATATTGCCCTCTTCAACCTTTGGTGACCTGACACACACATATACATGCTTTCCTACACTGTTATATTATGCAGCACAGTGTGGGTGATAGTGATCAGTGACACTTTATTATTCAGAGAAACTGCAACACTCACAATTCCCTACAATACCAGAGTGAACGGTACCAGTGCAGGTTATAATGGTCTTAATTTCTAAGCACAGTGTTCGTATCCGACGTACTTGTGGGAGCAATGTCTGTTAACACTACCTGACTGTTGCCACACAAGCTTCCGTATTACACATTAGTATTATGCACATACATCTCACTCTGTTACTGTACACACTCTGGCCACAGCTTGACAACATGGGGGTGTAGATAGGACATGCTTGGCATATTACTCTCCTAACAGCTTCGGGGGTTGCTACAGTGACAGGTTTGTTCTCCTAGATGTTTGACAATCACTTGTATTCCCTGTTTACTGGCTAAACATCTGGGATCATCCCACAGACTTACCAAGGGGACAGGGGGACAGGCAGCAGATATGGGCCCATATATCTGACATTCTGGCCTCATCTGTACAGTTGTGAGGTATGAGTGTGTATGCAGCCTACATACACTCCCAGGATTCAGACCATGGTTGTGTCTCCTACAACTTAAACACTGACCATCACAGTTATGTGTGCTTTATAGATATTGCTGTATATCTCCTATCTGGTTTCTGTCTTATTAATCCCCTATGCTTTTGCATTCTGACCTTGTATTACAACACTCTTATACAGATCTCCTAGACAGTAATATTTTGTAGGACAGTGTGGGCCACAGTGATGTGTAATACCTTATTATTCAGAGCAACTGCATCAGTCGCAATGCCATACAATACCAATGTAAACAGTACCAGTACAAGGTATCATTCTTGTATTTCTGGGCACAGTGTTGGTATCTGGCAGACCTGTGGGAGAAATGTTTGCTAGCATTACCTGAATGTTCCCACACAGTACCAGATTCCACGTTACTATTATGCACATACATCTCACTCTGTTACTGTACACACTCAGGCCACAGCTTGACAAGTTGGGGTGTAAATGGGACATACATGGCTTCTTAGTCTCATAAGATTTTGAGGATTTGCTAATGTGCCAGCTTTGTTCTCATAGATATGTCAATCAGTTGTATTTCCTGTTTGCTGCCTATATGTCTGGGATCATCCCACTGATTTCTCAGGGGGACAGGTTGATAGGCAACAGATATAGGCCACTTTACTTTACATTCTGGACATATCTGTACAGTTGTGGGGTATGATTCTGTATGCAGACTACTACCACTGGCAGGATTCAAACAATGTCTTTGTGTGCAAAAAAAAACAACAGTTCACATCTCAGTTGCATGGGCTATTTGGGTTTTGTTGTCTGCATTTTCCCTATTTTCTGTCTATGTGTCTCTCAATTGTACTAAATGGCCTCTGTGGATTACACCAGTCATATACAGGCATTCCTACACATTCAATTTATGGTGCATGGTGTGGGTAACAGTGCTTAATACAACAGTACTATTACATGATTGCAAATCTTCATTACCATATGATATCAGAGTATACACATGCAGTCCAGCAGTTAGACCTTTTTGTCAGGCTGTTACCCTTTTATTTATATACAAACTATATGAGACTCTTCCTGCCATAGTCTCTGGTGTATGCAGTACTTGCCTTGAACAAAACAGGTTTTAAACAGGCAATTGATTTACTACTAAATTTAGTTTTATTTCCTATGATAGTAAATGCATGAGTATTACTGACCTGCTTCAAATCACAACCTCGTCAAGTGACTGACATGGGACTCCTGGTTCATGGCCCACTCTATTGCAGTTGTGGGGGACATAAGAGGAATATTTAGCCATACATATCCATGATATACATGAGCTGGGAATTATTAGGCACATAGTGGGGTGATACTTACACATAACTGGAACATCTCCTGCTGCTCTAGCCTCTTGGATCCACTGCTCCAAGAGGTCCCCCTTATGCCGCTTCAGGTCAGCATAGTGATGCCTGACCTACTCACCAGTTTGGGGTATGCCAGTGGCACTGTTGAGGTCACGGATGAGATGGTCCCAGGCCTCCACCTTATATTGGGAGTCCTGATACTGGCCCTGCAGCAGTCTCTGATCATGGTCTTTGACAAGGAGTCCTGCCATGACTCTGGACTCCTCGATGCACCAGCGCTGCGCCCAAAAGCACACATCTTCTCCCCTTCCTGACATGGTGCCTGCAAGGGGAAGCTACAACCAGTTATGAGATGTATTCCCACCTCTTGGGTTTAAGTAGGGCCGATTTCTGACACTTTTCCATGATTGGCCCATTTTGAAAAGGCTAGGCTATTGGCAAACCTGCTTACCTAGGGTTGGCATTCTTTAAAAGGGTATACCTCTGGGCACACTAAGTTAGCTAGCCTACACATTGTTTACTCCTCCTAAGCTGGCCTGTGCAATGCTTAGCATTGCTTACATTAGACTTTGCATTATAATTCCTTTTTGGCATTGATTTATTATTCATTACACCTTATATGTATGCCTGGTATCCATGATTCATGTGTATGTACACTGTATGGGGTCCTTGTGTTTTATTGGGGACGTCAACACTCTATTGCAATTACATCTGACTTCTGGGCTTACTGCTGTCCTTTAGTTCACATATTTATGTTATGTAGTGGGTTAATGCACATATGTCTGTATGCTGATTCCTTTCACAGGTTCAGTTTGATTTTAAAATGGTGAAGACTTGTCTACTGAAACCTCATTCTTCTGTACTTTTGTGATGGCTTGGTGGTTAACTACTGTGAGTATGATGTATAGGGTCCTGGGTTTAAGACCTGTGTGGCTGTTTATGGGCAGAACAAGGGCCATTGGATACAGAGTGATTAAGGCACATTTGTGCAGTTGTAAGCAGGTTTGTGTGAGGGTAACCAATGCTAACCTCTGGTTACATATGTTTACAGAGAGTTAGCTTCAGAATTGCTTAACCTGTGTGCACATTGCTTACCCCTGCACAAAAGGGCTTGAACCCACTTACTAGTGCTTAAATATGCTTACTACCGCTTATTGGTGCTTAAACCTGCTTACTAGTGCTTTATTCATTATGATACTGACACCTCACATGTGCGTTTACTGCAGTACTCCAGTTCATAAACATATGTTATTTAGTGGGTTATGCAGCATAAATATTAGTCATAACGTGCTTTGCCATGGAAAATGAAATGTGCTGCAGTGAGACTACTACACTATTGCTATGCTGTTTCATTTGCATATATCTTCCTTGTTATCATCTTCAGCCATTTAAACTGCATTAACCATAGCTAAGCTATGGGTACACCCTCACACCTGCGGTTAGCTTTAATCGGATTTGAAAAAAAAAAGAAATGGGTTTCTTCATTTTATTTCTGTACACTTTTGCTGTTGTACATGAGGGGATGAGGGGGGCTGTTGGTGGGGATATGCGTTCACCTATGAGTGGTCCCGGTCATTTCTTACCCCTTTCTGCTGTTCTTCATTGCAGGGGCATGTATATTCTGAGAGCTATGCTGTCAGACACGCCCTGCACTCTTATACACTCCATGTAAGATTAGGAGCTCAGGCAGTGCACCTCATTACTATGGGCCTAAGCTAGTCCTGCACAGAGGAATAGTAAATCTGGGCGAATATCTTTACCAACCACCTCCACTCTGCCTGTGGCCCCTCAACTCTTATCCAATAAGCAGATGACACAACCCTCATCACCACCTCTGACAACATATCACATCTCCATTCTCTTACACAAAACACATTAATCTCCCTAGAAAAATGGCTTAATGAAAACCAGCTTATCCTAAACTCTAAAAAAACTAAACTCTTACTGTTCCCTACCAAGATTACTCTCTCACCACAAATCCACCTTTTCCATCTCATCTCTAAATAACACAGTTATCAAAGTTGATCCACATACTAAACTCCTGGGCACCATAATAAATGACCAACCAAAATCTGACCAGCATATTCATCAGTGTATCAAACAGACATATCAAAAACTGGGCTTACTGTATCGAAACAAAAAATTCCTGACACCAGACTCCAAAGCCTTCTTTATGCTGCTGCCATCCTCATAAATGTACAAACCAGACTAATCTCCCAACTTGATCAAACCTATGATAAAATCATCAGATTTGCAACAAACCAGCCTTATAAATCACACCATTGCAATGCATTAAAAAAACTGCAATGGCCAGAATTCCCCCATCAACTTCTTATCTCGCAGCTACAAATTGCACACTCCATCCTTCACAAACCTAATGCCTGCCCCTCCCTCTCTTGCCTCGTTTCCTTCTACACCTCCACTAGATCCCTCAGCAGCTTTGACCAACAACTCTTTGACATACATAAACCCAAAAAAGCCTCAGTAAACTACTTTACAACTACAGTGTGTCTTTAGCCTGGAACAAACTTCTTAACTCTATAAGAAGTATCCTAAATACAAATCAATTCAAAAAGCAGCTAAACCTTTTTCTCTTAAGCTCATGGATCTGCCCTTGCCAGGAGCCTACATGAACCCTCCCATCTCTCCTTCCTTTCTCCTCTCTCCCGTTAACTCACTTCTCTTCCTCTCTAATAACTTTGTGGCTGCTTTTTCTCGGACTCTGCCTTTCTTCACATTTTTAAATAGTTATTCTCATGTAGCACTAAAACTAAAAACAATGTAATTATGTATGTAGCTCACCTATTTTTGTAGTTTACAGAATTTCTTATAGTACATTGTCTCAAATCTGCCTTTACATTTGCACATTTTCATACCCCATCTGTAATTACACATTGTGCATACTTGAAATTGCCAGATTCTGTTAAATTGATCTCATTTTATTTGTTTATTGTAACTGTATTTTGCTTAATCATTTTGTGCATATTCCATGTTTTACCTTTTATTTTTACTGCATTGCATAACTTATAACACATGTTTTTTCTATGTTCTATGAGTATCTGTATACAATTTCCTGGAGCTTTTCTCCTCAGGTCTCCACTGAAAATGGGCTTCTAGATCAGTTGGACTAACCTGGTTAACAAATGTCAAATGAAGTAAAAATAAATAAATAAATATGTTGGAAATTATATAATGCATGCTACTACATTTCTGCTTTCATTATATAGCATGGAAATAAATAGGAACTAGCTTCCATTTTGGTAAATAAGACCAGCTAGATTATATAGTTTTAATAGTATTGCATATAGTGTTAAGGCTGTGAACAACTAACAAGATTTATTATAGAGACCTAACTTTGATTCCCTCCCAAAACAAAAGCTTGTAGATCTTCTTTGAAAAAGTAGCACTTGTGCTCAACAGGTTTTCCCTGATTAATTAAAAAAGCAGCAGGATAAACAAAATAAATACACAATAAAATGATTAATCACATTGACAGTCTCTGGTATACAAACTGTTCATTTCTAGCAAAAAAGTGCCATTTATATTTGCATAGGTAAAAAATACAAGACATAATAAATATACTTAATTTATTTGGTGGCATATCAAAATAAACTGTGCATTAAGTGCAAATGCATTTGCATACATGGCATGTGAAATCTATTTATTATTTGTAATCATATGCTATTGTTTAAATCTAGGCACTGTGTATTCCCTTCCAGTCTCGGTTAGGGTGAAAAATGACCACACTTCACATTTATAGCATATTCTGTTGTGCCAAAAATATTACACAGATCAGTAAAAAAGTGCATAGACCATGAGGTCACCCAAGTAACAGATGCAAAGCATGTCTGGTCCATTAAAAGCCATTAAAAATAAATAAGGTTTAAAGGTTTAAAAGGGATATTCATATACTATAATGGTTATGTGGGTGTATCTCTAGAGACTTTTTTTCTTTCTAGTACAGATGATTTTAAATATGCTTACAAAGAGGGTTTGGAAAAGCTGCAAGCATTAACACTGCAATATGAGTGGGCATCTTATCACTTAAACTAGAATGCAGGATTTAGAGCATAAAGAGTGTAAATGTTAGTTGTGCATAGAAATCATTCTAGTGTTCAGGGCCTTTTTAATTATTTCATAACCATGGTTACTGTAATGTGAATATGACCATGCTTAAATCATCACCATTTCAGTAATTCACTGTTCCAAATACACATATCTGAGCAGCTGGAAGACAAATAATAATAATAATAATAATAATAATAATAATAATAATAATAATAATAATAATGATAAAATAAAAGAACAAGCCAGACCATATGATTCATAGTTTAATTATTGTGCTACAATAGTACATCATATGCTGAACATTCTGGCAATCAGACATGGTGATGTAATTGCCCGATAATGCTGCAATGACTGAATGAAATATTCATCCAGACCATACAGCTTATATGGGTGGCTGTTTTCATGTGGGGGAGGTTACAGCTCTCTAATGCAGCTCATTTTAAATAATGCTTTCTAAAATGCTATGAATATGGATCTGAGCCCCTGTAATGTGAGTGGGTATCTTAAAATTGACATGCTGGTATCATGCTGGTATCAACATATAAATAGCTCACTACTGCATTTGTGCATTATACAGCATAACCTTTGCAGAGTCTTTCAATAATTTTATAACCATATTTCCTGTAATGGGAATATGATAATATTTAAATCATCACCCTTTGCAACAAAACAGTTCTTGATATACATTTTTGACAAGATGCTTTGGTATGGAATTCTAACAAAAGTTTTAAGAAATAAAACCTACTCAGAATGTTGTGCTTGGTGTTGCTTATTTCTGTTATATTAACTAGCGCTTGGCAAACAGGCAAAATAAAGCTGCATCACCATGTGCATGTTTTAACATACAACCTTAGAAAGTTAGACATTCAGCTCAGTTACTAAACAATCCTCCTCTTGTTTATTGTAGTTACTGAGTCATACTTGGTCATAAAATCAGCTGAAATGTACAGCCTTTGGGGTCAAATTAAGTTTACAATAAAAAATAAACATCCTTCGCTCATTAGTCATAAGGAGACTAATTTCAGGCCTCAAAGTCCCCCCCCCCCCCCAAAAAAAAGTAATAGTAAGAAATTTACGATATCAGTGAATGTATGTACCTCAACAGCAGTACCAACAAAGCCAAGACAGTGTGGTGGGTAGGAAATTCTTTTACCTTGTGTAGCTCATACTAAAATCCATATCAAAAGAAGCCCTCACCTCCCTGTACTCTGCATTAATTAGACCCATCACAGAGTACAAAATGTCCTTTGGGATGTACATTAAACATATGAAGCAATTGGAAAGACATCGGTGGTTTGTAACTAAAAAAGATAACAAGATCAGGGCCTAAAAGATCTGAAAGACTGGAGGCTTTATCCCTTTACTGTTTCATATGGGCTCCTTAGGAGTGACCTGTGTCTTGTTTATAGGGCTATAAGGGATCCAGTAGTCCAAGAACTCTTAGATTCATAGGTTCAGAGGTAGGTACTAGGCTATCTACCCAAAAGCATTTATAAGCCTAGCCGGAATGTGTTGGCTTTCGCCGCCCCCTTAGATTAGTTCCCTGTGGCTCTGTCGCAGTTATCCCTGGGGTAAACGTTCTGTTTCTGTTTCCCACTCATCAAGGTTTGTCTTGAAGAGGGTTAGTGAGGAGCTCTGCCTAATGTAGATTGGAATCTTGTTCCTGAGCATGGACAGTCTCTGGGACAGGAATCTATCCCTCCAGCGTGTCCTATTTATTGTTGTGGTGAAGTTTAGATCCCTGTTCTCAATCATTCAAACAGTACTGCTAACACCAGGGCCAGCGAGTTTAATCTGCTGCAACAAATAAATAAGACAAAGAGGAAGGAAAGATTGTCACACAGCCCCTACCCCATCACCAGAACAAGGTTCCTTTCCATGTTAAGCACTATGACACACTGTCTGCCTTTAAAAAGAAGCTGGAAAATTGGATGGATATTCATACATTTACCCATGGTTTGAATGACCTGGATCTCCTTGAAAAGATAGGCAAGTCTAAAGGGTAGGTATTGACAAGGAGGCTAGGGCCTCTTGGTTCAGTTGCCTTGTAACTCCTATGATCTTGCAACAGTACAGTATTCTGCTCAGAGGGTCTCTGTTTAAAGTGATGTAGCATTTTATCTTCTTAGAATACCTGACATGAATGAACATAAGTATGAGGTATCTGTTAGGCACTTGCTATCACATTTAGTAAATATGGAAATATGTTAGAATATAAAAATCTATTAGAACATCTTGTGCCTAAGATAACTAAATAGGATATAATCTATTATTTCAAATTTCTAATTGTTATCAATTAATTTTTGAACTCGTTTTGTAGATTCTGTTATAATAACATTTATAGTGATACCTATTGGTCAGTTTAGTTTTACAATTTGCAATCTAAATGCAGAACTGATTATACATAAGCGAGTATATGGAATGCAGTACGATTTGTTCAGGGAGCACTGGGTGTTATTCTATCAACCATGTAAGCGGGGGTGCAGATTTCAAAATGGAAACCATGTAGGGTAGCAATGGCAACATCTATAATCTATAGCTACAGCAGTCTGGGTTGATGACGAGGGGTCTATATCATAACATTGAAGCTCTAACATCGAATGTTATTATAGCGAACCCTAAACACCGAAGTGTGAAAACATCGAACAGTCAGAATTGCAAATTTTTTCCCAGGGAAAAAATTTGCTATTCCGAGAAACATACACACAGCACAAACACACACAAAAAGCAGCCATCCACACACATACACTTAAAATCCTTTACCTAAACTAAACTTTACATACAATACTAGCTATCCACTTACCTTAACCCAACCCTAACCCTAAGGTCCATCACTATCGCACACTCACCTCACCCGCGCCATAACCCTAACTCACCTAACCTGCCCCCTAACCCTAACCTACACACAATCGCACACTTACCTGACCCCGACCCGTAACGCTCCAACATATCGAATGCTGAAAACAGTGAAGCCACAGCAACGGCCCACCGAATTCTTTCCCTTGGTAATAATTCGGTGTCCTGCACCTTCGCTGTTTTCAGCATTCAACATTACGGGTTCGATATTATAACATTCGATGTTAGAGAACTTCGATGTTATAATATAGACCCATGACGAGTGGCAGAATCCTACACTTGATTTCAAAATAGAAATATGGCTCTCAACACCATAACATGTAAGATTTTTGCATTTGCTATACAGTTCCAGAGCAACTAAATAACTCATACAAGTATATAGGCTATTACAGTCTGGTACTGCTGGCAGTACAGGTTTGCATTGTTTTGCAAAATGGGAGAAACCACTGGAGGAGACCAAGGATCCTGAACATGCACAGTATTTTATTTATTGTGTCACCCTTAGTTTACAGAGAGTATGGCTCAAATCCCCAAATGACTGCATAGCTCTGATAGCAATTACCTCATTATATCCTCCTTCTTTCCATCATCTCATTTAAGAAGTTAGAATGCGTGCATGCCTGTGTGTGTGTGTGTGTGTGTGTGTGTGTGTGTGTGTGTGTGTGTGTGTGTGTGTGTGTGTGTGTAAGGCTATCTATAGATAGATAGTTGATGCTGTGAAGAGGAATGGCTTTGGGTGAACTTATAAATGCAGCAAAGGATCAGCTGTTGTTGGAGCAAGCAAACAATAGGTAAAGAATGTCAATAACCTAAAGTATTATGGTGCCTCATTGACAGTGCTTTGCCCAGGGGGCAAGGGATACAGGTGCAGAATTGCCATCCCAGTCTGTAATGTAGAGAAATCTCTGTCCACAGAAGGACTTAGATTAGAGTTTAGTATCATCTTAGTGTAGCAGGATAGTAGACAACCCCTGCTATGCCACCCATACATTTTGAAATTTCATGGATGATAAAAACATATGGTGTGTGTGAATGCTTGCATGTGATTTTTGTATTTGTCTGTGTGATGTGTTTGTGATGTCTGCTTGTGCATATTTACTTGTGTGTGTATGTGCATGTGTGTGTTTGGGTGTATATCTGTGTGTGTGTCTGTGTGGGTCTGTATGTATGTGATTATGCACATATGCGTGTGTGTGTGTGTGTGTGTGTGTGTGTATGTTGCACAATGCTGGCAGAAAACAGAAAATATCCAGATATCTGTACACATACAGCTAGAAACAACAGGCAGAAGCAGACATGTTTTTTATAGTTTTTGATTGTAGTTATTTATAATGACCCGTTCATTTCTAGTTTGACTGTGACTTGTGTAACATAAATGTGCTATAATGTAATGTAATGGTAATTGTCTAGATGTGTGTTGTACTTCTTATTTAACTTTTAAAAATTCCATGTCAAAAGTGTTTCAGGCATACTCGTTTGATGATGATTGATTTAGGAAACTAGTGTTTCAGTGTTACTGAGGGGAAATCATTTGATGATATCGGAAACTGCCACTTATTTATATGTGACTGTGATGTCTGGAGCCTGTACCTCTCTTTAAGTGAAAACAAGGTCAGTGTCTGTGCCTTACCTTCATAGTTCACCCCTGAAAGGTTAGTGTCCCTGCTTTACCCTCATATCTCACTATTGTCTTGCATAAAATTTTATGCCTGAATGAGGTTGCCCTACTATTTATGCTGTATACATTATACTTGGCCAGACTTATTCAGCCACAAGGAAAACACCAGCACTAGCAAATACTGAAATAGGAGTACAGGTCAGGGATTAATGCAACCTGAATCAGTTAGGAATTACTTTGATCTTCTGCCTACTTTACTGTGGTGCCCTCTTTTCAAAGAACATAAATTAATAATGTACATGTTATATAATGATGTAAAGTTTTTTGGAGACTCTTAGTATGCTGCTCAGATACAATATTTTTTCTTCAAGGACATGTAAATGTAAATCTTCTTCTTCTTTCGGGTGCTCCTGTCAGG
>NC_056726.1:588203209-588215709 GCF_019279795.1 Protopterus annectens | reverse complement strand
TAACCTGCTGTTAAACTGAAATCTAAACAAACACTCGGAAAATTAATAATAGACTATATCGAAGCAATACAATCACTATGTAAAACTAACTGAATTTATGCATTAAATGAAAAAAAAAACTGTAGAAATAATGTGATATGTTTTGAAAGAGGAATTGAATGCAAAAAGCCAAAACATTGTTTCACATTAGGATCTAGATACACAAGGTCAGGAGGACATATTTCCATTAGAACAAGATATTTAATTAAGATGAGAGATAAGCATATAAGAAATGGAAATGAAGTAGAAAGATAACTTTGAACACTGAAATAAACAAACTGGACAAGAAAATGTAATATAGTGTGAGACAAGATCAAGAAAAAATTGAATAAAATGTATATAAATATATTGAGCATAATATGTAAGATGTGCTAGGAGTAAAACAAATGAATCCAAACTGTAAAATTATTCTCAAACACAACAGGTTATGGAAAACAGTTTGGCTCCTCAAATGGGGTGAAAAATTGTCCTAATAATATCCAGATAACTTTAGATGCTGAAATTAAATTAGATTATATTGAAAAAAGAACTGAACAAACTGGAGCCAGACAACGCATACAGAAGAGATGGAATTAGTAATTACCTGTAAACAGCTCAACATGAACTTACAGTATCATTATATTTGTAATTCACTAGCTCATTTAAGTAGAGGAAGAATCCTCAAGATTGGAGACATGATCTTGTTAGATCCATCTTTAAGGGGAAGGGGAATAGAACAAACCCAGAGTCATACTATCTATCTCAGTTGGAGGCTGCTGGCTGAAAGCTTATTGTGTGTTTTCCTGATTGGGCTGTAGGCCTTTCTTCTGTAAAACTTGTTTTTCTGATTGTATATAAGCCCAAGAAAATGTAATATAAGAAAGTTCAGTTACAGATTTGCTGTTCTGAACTGTTTGGAAGTTTCTAGAAGGCCAGTGCTTGCTTGGGCTAAAGGGAAGTCTCTGTGTTCACCAGTGGGAGTGGTTAACACTGAACAGCCTGCCTGTCTCTGGAGGAGTGGTTACTACCTAGAAGCTGTAGTTTTATTTGTCATTTTGGGTCAATTCTAAACTCCTTGATCTCTCTCTCTTAAAACCATACAACTCTCTTTTTGCGCGGTTTTTTGCACTGAGCCGCATCGGGCAGCGCCGGCTAAACAGGTTTAAACTATTCCAGGCTCCACAAAGTCTGCTCTTCACTTTTTCCCTTAGAACTGTTCAAACTCTCAAAGTAATCACTCTATTCTCTTTCTAAAGCCCTGCACTTGCTCAGCTCTTATAAGGAAACACTAACTAACTAAAGCACTACACCCTCCTTGACTTCTCATAAGTATCAGGCTCCTGATTGGTTCTTCCTGATCAAGTGAAAAATCAGTTCCCTTCCATAATCTGATCAGTAAAAAAACAATTCCCTATACTAATCTGGTATGTCCAAGGGTCAGTTTCAAGGTTACTCTCCAGTCCAGCTGGTGAATCTGGGAATTTTGAGGCAATGTTGCAATTGCCTTATGTACACAGACAACTCTCTCCTCCTTCCAATAAACTCTAATACATGTGAGAGATGCAGTTACACAGCCAAACTGGAGGCAGAGCTCTCTCAACCCAAGACTGGCACAGTCAGTCAGGAGGAAAAGGTAACCACCCACACCATAAATCCAGTCTCACACAGACCTATTGCATCTGCATACCCAACACATAAACACACAAAAACATACTCGGAGGCTCTAAATAAAAATCTGCCTAAACAGCAAAGACCTCCTAAGCAGATATCCAAGCAACAGCCACCCCTCAACAATACCCACAAATCACATATCTCACAAAATCAGTGTGCCTCACAGTCACAGCCCTTAAGGCCAAAAAACACACCATATATACTTGTTATAGGGGACTCTATTGTCCGGCACACTGACGTCCCGCTCACCAGACTGAACAAGAAGAAGGTCACTGTAAGCTGCCTGTCGGGTGCCAGGATCCGCCACATAACGCAAGCACTCAGGTCACTCCAAAGCAAATACAAGTATGACTCTGTCATTGTCCATGTTGGTGTGAATGACCTGAGATGTACCTCCCTGGACTACATGAAAAGAGACATAGAGGAGCTCTCTGACCATGTAGCCCAGGCTGGTATGACCCTGACCTTGAGTAGCATCTTGCCCTCACCAAGAATGATGCCACAGTATAAAGACAATATGATCAGTTTCAACAATTGGCTAAAGTATTGGTGTCATTCAAAAGGGATCCAGTGTCTGTCAGCCTGGGATGACATGCTCGACAAGCCACATTGCTTCGCTAGGGACGGCTTGCACCTGTCACCCTTAGGCTTTCGTATACTGGCCAAGGCTCTTGCCACCCCCATAATGTCTTTTTTAGGCAAGGCTCAAAGGACAAACCCACCTCAATAGACAACCCAAGGACAAAAAAACTAAAGGTAATGCTACTCAATGCCAGAAGTCTAAACCTCAAGATGCATGCACTCGAGGCTCTCCTCAGTATGGAGAAAATCGATTTCTGTGCAGTAACAGAAACCTGGTTCAAGTTCCTGAGAGCACCCCAGCACTACCAGTTTATAACTCATACCATGCGTTTCAGCCCCAAAACTCGGACCGAAGCACAAAAGGAGGGGGAATATCTATCTTCATCAAAGATACCTACACCTCCAGGTTAGTGTCACTGCACGAAGCATCAGAAACCATCCATGTGCAACTAACAGCGGGCAAAACTGCCTTTCAGTTTGTAGCCTGCTACAGAACACCCTCCCTATTACAGGAACTCCACTTGGCATTCCTGAGAACACCAGAGAATATGAAGGTATCTCCAAACACTATGTTATTGGGTGACTTCAACTACCCAAGCATTGACTGGGAAAACTACTCAAGCCTAAACACCCTCGCCCAATGTTTCCTTGAATTTAGAAACTCAAACGCAATTGAACAACTGGTCACCACTCCCACAAGAGGGAACAACATATTGGACCTGGTCATCAACAACATGGGGACTCTATGTTCCACACCAGTAGTAAACCCCTCATTGGTAAGATCAGACCATAAACAAATTTCCCTGGATGTCCATATCCCGTCCCCACCCCCAGCCAAGGAAATCACTGTAAAGAATTTCTCAAAAGCCAACTTTGCACTTGTCAAGACTGAGGTGGAATCCTTCAAAGCCCCTGGGCCAGAGGATAATACAGCCCAATCCGCAGAATCCTTTACAAATGCATTCTATGAGCACCTGCAGGAATGCATGGGTCGTGCTATCCCAAATAAAACCAAGACTCACTCCTCCAAAAACAGGAGGAATAAGCTATACAATAGAAGGAGGAAGCTACTACATGACAGAGCAAAATCCTAAAAAGGGAAGGCATCTCTGATCAGTATTAGCAAGAAACTTCAATCCCTCATAAAATCATCAAAGGCCAGCTTCGAAAGAAAAATTGCCCTAGACACTAAAGATAATCACAAGGCCTGTTTTTTGGTTTGTATCAATATCAAGCACAGAGATTTTAAAATATGCATAATGATTTGGGTAAATATTAAATTACTTACCAAACAGCATAAGCGTTGTAGGCTATTTAATGAATTTTGATACTTTAGTTTCCCTGAGTTGACAGGGGTTATTCATTTGGTTAAAACTAAACATCAAATATTGAGAAAAAATATTTTTTATTTTTAGTTTAATTTAATATAATAGTTTAGTATTTGAGAGCACTTTAAATATTAACATAGAGGTAGGTCTCTTTGTAATAATTTATTTAAGATAATAGTTCACCAATTCTGATTAAGCCTACTCATTTAGGTGTGTTTTTATGCATTTATTATTTAAATTAGGATTTATTAGTGTTTACTGATTAAAATATGTTTTACAATGTATAATGCTCCTTCAAACATAAGGTTTTTTGTCTACAGATTTTTAGTATTCGTTGGTTTTTAAATGTTAATTTCAAGAGTTAACTTTGTTTTAGTTAAATATGCTTCACAAAAAGTTTAGAGATTCATATTTTTTCTAACTGCAAGATTTTACATAATGTTAGGTCTTCTGTCTCAAAGAATATTAACTTAGATTTTAACAACAGTTATTACTGTTAGAGCAGGTTTAACATACAAGACAAGAACACTCTATTGGTTGCTCTTAAGGATTAATCCGAATCAACGAGACACTAACATTCTAGCAATTAATAAATAGAGGCACTTTGACAGATGTGAGTTTTTATAATATCGTGTATAGTTAAAATCAATACAAACATACGCTAGAATGATTAACTTTTCATAACGTCAGTGAAATTCCAGTATATAGAGATAGAGGATGCTCATTAAAAATATTTTACATGCAAGACACCAACCAAGTATTTTGATGTGCACTACATAGGGACAATGGTAGAATGTTACACTGAGTACTCATTTAGATGAGTTTTCGCGCATTGTTTTGAAAAATTGGTTATAACAATTTTTATTGACATCGTCTCGTTATTTGTCAAATATTGTTAACAGCATATCATTTTTGAAATAAAATGATAACTAATTTATGGTAAAATTGTCATAGCACACCTTAATGAGGTGCTTTTGAATGCAAATTTTTATTATATCTAGATGCTGTTTTAGTTATCAGCTGCTTGTTCTTGTTGAATGTAAGTGGGATCTCTGAGTTTAGTATACCTGAGCATTTCCAGACTTAGGAACAGAAACCACACCTTTACACAATTGTGAGGTTGCTGAGGAAATTAAATCATTTCTTAATTGATAGAGATCTGTCATTGGATGTTGCTTACTATTTGAATTTAGAAATTTTTGTTGTTTAAATGTGATCTGAAGAAGCGTGCTCTTCAGCACGCGAAAGCGCTTATCCTTTTGTTTTTATGTTTCCTGAATAAAAGAAGACTGTGTTCTCACTTCTCGTGGTGTGTCCTAAGGTTTTTTACTCGGATATATTGTGCTGCTTTGCCTGAGGACACTTTGGAAAACGGCGATATTCCTATTTACCTGCCTTCTTTAGTTATGTCAGGAACATGGATGGAAACTCCCAGATATGCTCTGAATTGTTGCATAATGGTACAAAATATACCAAACCTACAGACATAGCCAACATCCTGGCAGACAGATTCAGTGCAAACTTCTCCCCCACTTCCCCCCCAAAGGAGCAAATGCCTATCCCAACTGAATGTAACCTCCCTGACATCACAGATGCACAGGTGAAAGCTGCCCTCTCCAAAGCAAAAAACACAGCATCTATGGGACCGGACGGTGTCCCAGGCTCTGTCTTACACGAGCTCCAAGAAGAAATGAACCCTCACATTAAGTCACTGTTCAAACTTAGCCTTACTACAGGATATGTACCCAAAGAATGGTGTACAGTATATATATATATATATATATATGAATAATGTAAATCATATCATGTCTCTGAAGGGAATCAGAGTGATATGAACATGTATGCGTGCACACATGTACAACTCACACAAAACACACATAGATCACATACATATGGTCTAAAACACCTATCTATATTTCAAAAAACATTTTAAATTAATATAATCATTGAGGCCAGGCAACCTATCAGCCCCCAACAAAAGTTGCCACAATGTCTCCTTGCATTCTAAGACATTGTTTAAATCTCCTCCAAATTCACTAGTGTTGATTTTTTCCAAAACTGAAAATTGAAATTTCTTAAAATCTCTACATGTTAAAGAATGTTTGGCCAAAGAATTAAACTGATCTTTGTTTTATAGCCAAATTGTGCTCGTAGATTCTTCTTTTAAGAAGCCTTTTAGTTTTTCCTATGTAAAAATGTTCACATGAAACACAATTGGCAATGTAAACAACATAATCAGAATTACAATTGTAATAACTCTTAGACCAAATGGTGTAATTAAGAGATTTTATGAATACACTAGTACTGTTACTGATAAATCTACACTGCCTACAGTTATTGCATGCATAAGTACCCCTCTTAATACTGGCTGCTCTTGTCATGTCCTGATACCTACAATGATCTATATCCAGCATAGATTTTAAATTTTTAACTCTTTTGTAAGTGAAAGTGGGTTTCATCCCTAAAGTACCAACCAAATCTTTGTTTGCTAATATCATTCTGCAATTGTTAACGATGATGTCCCTGATGAACCACATTTCGTCAACAATCGGTAAAGGGAACGCTAGGTGGTAACTATTGGTATTCTCTAAAACTTTGGAACCAGAACTTAAACCTATCTGACTAGAAAGAAGAATCAGTTTAGATAGCAACCCCCTTCCTTAAAGAAATGACCTCTTTCTCTACTTTTTGAATCCAGTCTAATGCGTAACCTCTATACATGAATAGTGACCTTAGAAATTCTACTTCACTTTGAAATACATCATCATCAGTGGAGAGCCTACTCAAATGAATTATTTGGCCCTTCACTACTCCTTTTTTCATATGTGTAGGATGTAAACTGTCCTTATGTAAATACTGGTTCGCAAAAACCTCTTTCCTGTATATTTGACTTTTCAATAGGTTCATAGGTTCATAGGTTCATACTAGGCTATCTGCCCGAGGGCATTTACAATCCTAGCCCATAGTTTTGTGGCTTACGCCACCCCTTTAGTATGGGGAACTATACCCATTATTTTGCTGTGGCTCTGTCGAGCAGTGACACTGAGGTAATCCCTGGGGTATATCTGCGATCTCCCATCCATTGGTCAAGATTTCTCTTGAACAAGGCCAGAGAGAGGTCTTTGGATATGCATTTCATATGTTCAAGTTGATTTTTATGCTATTCACACAGCATGAATTTACATTGCATTTTTATGACTGTATTTTTGCATTTATACATGTGTATGTGTATATATGTGTATATACATTCATTTGTATATGTATATATATATATATATATATATATATATATATATATATATATATATATATATATTTTTTTTTTATTTGTTATCATTATGATAATACTTCATTTTTGTAGAAAATCACGTTTGTTATTTTTTCAGTTTGATGGTCATGATGTCATTTCCTGTTTAGTAAGTTATTTAAGGAACTGGAAATCACTTGAAAATGTTTCTGAGGAAGTTCACGTATTAAACAGTGGATGAAAGCGCTAAATTTTTTGCTTCTGGTTTACTTGTTTTTTTTGCCAGCAGTTCTGCAGTTCATTTTTTCGTTTTTTTTTGTTGTCAGTAATTTTTCACGTCTCATGTATACTGACAACCACATAATCCTGAAACAAATACAGTATGTGAGAGATGCAGTTACACAATGAAAGTTGAGACACAACTCTCACATACTGTCCAATCAAATGGTAAAACATTGTCAGGACACACACATCTTCTACCTCACTAAACAAGGTTGTGACACATAAACCTGCATATATGGAAGTATTTAGTGCAGCAGTAGCATTGTTGCCTCTCAGCAAAAGGTTGCTCAGTTTGATCCTCAGCTGGGGTGCCTTCTGTGTGGAGTCTGCATGTCCTCCCGGCATTCGTGTGGGTTTTCTCCGGATGCTCCTATTTCCTTCCATGTTACAAAGACATGCTTCGGGAGTGTTTTACCCCAGGCCTCCACTGTAAATTGGCTTTATTCCAAGTCAGACTTTCCCAGTTAACAAATGTTAAAATTAAAAAAATAAACTTAACAAAACCTCAGAGGCCTCCAGTACGTTGCACTGAGAAAACGCTTACAAACAAAACTAAGTCAACACCAACCACTACACATAAAAATACATATCAAATTATCTCCACAAGCAAGCCCGTAAAATGAAACACCACACATTCAAACATCTTGGTCATACGAGACTCCATCATGAGGCACACAGAAGCCCCCTTTACCAGGCTGGATAAAAAGAGGGTTATAGTCAGTTGCCTGTCAAGGGCCAGGATTTGCCAGATCACACAGGCACTCAGGTCATTCAACCACATGTACCAATATGACTAAGTCATAGTCCATGTGGTTATGAATGACCTGAGATGTACCTCCCTGGAGTATATGAAAAGAAACATGATGGACCTCTCTGAATATGTGTTTCAGGCTGGTATGAGCCTACAATGAGCAGCATTCTACCTTCACTGAGTATGATGCCACAATACAAACAGAAAATTATTGAGTTCAATCATTGGCTTAGCTACTGGTGTCATTCCAAGGGAATCCAGTATTTGTCAGCCTGGGATGACATGCTCAACAGGCTATGCTGCTTTACCAGAGATGGTCTGCACCTGTCATCGCTAAGTTTTCAAATACTGGCCAAGGCATTAACCACCCCAACAGTGCCTTTTTTACACAGTGCCAAACCAACAGACCTAACAACCTATAAAATTCTTCTAATGCCAAGTTGAAGGTACTATTGCTAAGTGCTAAGGGTCTTAACAGGAAACTGTATTCCCTGGATGCTCTCTTCACGCTGAAGAATCCTGACATCTGTGCTGTTAGAGAGACATTGTTCAAGGCTGCAGAAAAAAAAAAAAAGAAGTGCAAGGCTACAGTGCCTATTACACATTCAGACTACCCTCTAAAAAGGGAAAAACAAAAGAAGGAGGTGTTTCCATTTACATAAAAAACAATCGCACATCTAGACTGGTCAAGCAGGATGACTCGCTTGAGCTACTCCATGTCCAACTGACCATATGCAAAATCTCCCACCATATCATCACTAGCTATAGGACCCCAACCATGAACCATGAAAAACACTCTGCATATCTGAAGTTACTAGAATCACTTCCCACTCAGCCGAGCACACTACTCATGGGCAATTTTTAACCCGCTCCCCATAAACTGGGAAACATATACAGACTCAGAGATTCCTGGATTTTGTCAGTGCAAATGCTCTGTAACAGCTGGTCTGAACTCCCACTAAGGGCTCGAATATCCTTGACATAGTATTCACAAACATGGGGGAGTGTTGTACCCCCTCCCCAGTGTAATGTCCTCATTGATAAGATCAGATCATAAATCAGTCTCCTTTGAGATAAACATAGCAAAAGAATCCCTATCAAACCCTAAAGCCCTAAAGATTTTTTTTTCCAAGGCAAATGTTCTTCTATTAAGTGGGAGCATAGGTGATCTTAAAGATCCCTCTAACCCAAAAAAAATGGAGGCCTATGCAGAAGTATACATGAATGCCCTGTCCAACCAATTAAACAGCTGCATAGAAATGGCAGTACCTGACTGAACTAAACCCAGGTCTAGTCAAAAAAACAAGTCATCCTGGTGGACCCCTGGTATAAATAGACTATACAACAGAAGGAAGACATTCCTGTCTAGACGTAAATGGGAGGGTGCACAACATAGAAAAAAGTCCCTCATTAGTCTCAACAGACATATCAAGAAACTAGTCAAATCTTCAAAAGCTAAATATAAGACTAAAATAGCCTCCCAAGCAAAGGATAACCATAAGGGATTTATTAGTTATGTCTGAAATCTTAAGGGAAACATGCAACAATGTGCCGAGTTGACTGTAGATGGCACTATCTATACTCAGCCATAAGAAATAGCAAACCTGCTGGCTAATAAATTCAGCTCAGTTTCACCCCTCATCACCTCCTGTCACTCCCCATGAAATACCCCCTAACATTCCTTTGCCTGTTATCACAAATAAAACAGGTCATTTGAAGCAAGAAACATGGCATCAGTGGGACCTGATGGAATCTCAGTGTGCCTATTAAATAACTTGAAACATGACCTAGTAGACCAAGTCAGATCTCTATTTAATCACAGTCTCCAGACAGCCATCATCCCAGTAGAGTAGAGGACAGTAACAGACATCTCTCTGTACAAGAGGGGGCCATCACTGGACCCAGGAAACTACCAATCCATACGTCTGACTAGCCTCTTATGCAAGGATATGGAAAGGATAATCATAGACCTGATTCACAATGACATAGGAACTCTCCAGACTCTAGACCCAACCCAGTTTGGCTCTGTCAAGGGCGGGTCCTGCCTGATCAGTACAGTGGACTTCTTTGAGAAGGTCATCAAAGCCATGGATGAAGGTAAGACAGTGCACACTGCCTACCTTGACCTGGCCAAGGCATTTGACACAATACCCCACTTGGATATTATAGATAAACTCCCAAAATTGGGCATAAACCTCTTTGGCACCAGATGGATATCCAAATGGCTCATGGATAGGGAACATTGTTAGAGTGGGGGAATTCACATCCAGCGAGAGGCCAGTAACCAGTGGACTACCACAGGGCTCAGTGCTGAACCCCCTGCTGTTTGGTATATACTTCTCAGATGTCAAGGCACATGTAGATGTCCTTTGGCTGACCAAGTTTGCTGATAACTGCAAGTTGGGTGCAATCCCTGACTCCACAAAAGATGCTGATATCCTACAGAAAGATATGAAGTAGAATAACGATTGGTGCCAGAGCCAAGGCCTCACACTAAATGCAAAGAAGTGCATAATAATATCCTTTGGGAAATCAAATACCCTTGCAAATTACAACATTGATAACACCCCCTTAAGAGTGATCCCAATGGTGAGAGATATGAGAATTTAGATAGATAGTGATCTGAACTTTGACGACTATGTGTCCAGGGTGGTGAGGAAATCTTTCTATGTTCATCAGCTTATAAGTAAGGGCATGGCATCCAGATCTAAGGATGTTATAGTACCACTGTACTCAGCCCTCATCAGACCAGTAGTTGAGTACAATGCACCCTATGACATATACCTCGCCAGGCACCTGCAACCATTAGAGTGGCCTCAGAGGTTTCTCACCAAAATAAAAAAAAATTACATGGTATAACTAACTTGTCATATGTGGACTGATTAAAAGCCCTATCACTGTATTCAGTTTTCTATCTATTATTGATGGGTGATCTGTGCTTGACTTAAAAAGCAGTCTCTGGCCCATCTCTGATGGAAATTTTGCATATTCACAAAAACTGACTGCATGAAAGCTACCTTTTCCAAAGATCTAAACCTGATCTCTGACATGAATAGATCATGCTGGAGAGACAGATATGTGTCCCAGAGATTGCTCCTCCTCTGGAATAGGCTTCATATTCACATGAAGCAGAGCCCTTCCCTTACCATCTTTAAGCACAATCTGAACCAATGGATGGGAAATCACAAATTCACTCCTGAGATGGTGTCTATGTCTCTTATGAACTGAGGCAATCTGTAAAAATAGTCAAAACCTCACTTGCTGACCCTTGTTATCTTTCCCCTTGGGATACAAAATTGGGTTAAATCTGGGTAAAACTAGTTAAGCTTATAAGGGCTGTTGAGTCATTAGCTTCCTATGGACCTATGAACCTATTATGTTTTCTTTCTTGTTGTGGAAAAATAATGGAGACGGTTATTTTTAATACATTATTATCAGGAATTGTAATGGTTGTGACTTGAAACAATATATCATCATGCATATGCTGAAAATAGATCTCCACATGCCTGTAACATGATGTTTTATAATAACATAATATCTCTAAATGAAAAATTGTGTTGTGATATAATTTATGTAGACTTAACCTCAGCCTTCGATAGGGACATACACAAACCACTGATCAATAAATTAGAACAACTAGGTACTGATGTAATCTTGGTAAGATAAACAGCTGCACTGTTAACAAAGAGGCCATGACACAGCAACTGGACAGGTGAAATTCTAGGTTACAATGTAGGTGTACAACAGGGCTCTATCTTAGGCCTATACTTGTTTAGGTTGTAACTTTCAGATCAATATTTTTTGATCTGAGGTGTTCTACAGTCTGCATGCAGCTGACTTGAAATTGTGTAAATTTATTACGTGTTACAGACAGGGCATGTCTTCAAAGAAGCTTGACTAAATTAGCTATTTTGGGACAGTAGAATATGCTGATAAATACATCAAAAACTAAGCATATGAGATTTGAGAGACATAAACTGAAACATGAATATTTAATACAGCACACAGTAAATGAAACTGTAGATTCATTTAAGAACTTGAGTATATCAGTAGATCCTGCTTTGAGTTTTTCTAATCATATAAACCAACTGGTTAATAATAGTTAGAAAACTATAGGCAGCATAAAAAGATGTATACAGACTTGGAAATCAAAAATGATGAAATCAGTGTCTATAAACTACATAATATGCAACCTAGCATATGAAACAACAATATAGAAATATATAAGAAAACGCACATGTGTCAATTGGAAAGAGTATGCAGGAAGTATACCAAGGGCATCCATGGATGTGAAAATTTACGTTATTATGAAAGATTAAAATATCTGAATTTGTACCATGTCATATGAATATGTAAGAGCAGACCTTATTCAGGCATATAGGGCATCTACAAACAGCTACCTCTGGGAATTAGGGGGGGATTATCAAAGAATAGTAGAGAATCGTCAAATAACCTATGAAGAAGATTATATACGAATGACAGATGTACGGACTGTTTCTATGATAGAGTAGTTGATGCATGGAATAGACTACCAAATTACTTTACAGTAAGCATTAGTTTAGACATTTTTTAAAAACAACTTAGGGTCTTCTTATGGGAATGGCTATTTTATTAAGTGGGA